>NW_028327027.1:0-34951 GCF_027475165.1 Benincasa hispida
TTAAATATATGAAATTGGAAAAGAATGATGCATGATATTACTTAGGTAAATATAAACAGTTATATTTACTAATGTCTTATATATGCTTGGTAGATTTTCATGAGTGGTTTAATATAAATATTATATTAATAAAGTTGAAAATCAATTTGTATTGAGCATGAAATAGTTTAATATAATTTTTATTTAAGGAAACTCACTGAGGAGAGTGTCCTTTGAGCGGAAGCAAAGGTCATCCTAATTTCCAATTTCCATTGAATATAAGTTTTACAATAAATCAAGAACAAGATATGTATCTATATAAATTATAGCATGCAATAATAAAGGAAAACATACAATTTTAGAAACCCTTACCTTTGAATACTATTCTTCAAAAATCCCTCAAACAAAACACGAACAAATATCCTTCTAAAAAGAGGACACCACCACTTGAGAACCCTCCATATTCTCTAGGGACAAAGGATTCAAGCAAGAGTTGTGGGCTTTGCTTGAATTCTTGGAAGAGGGAAGGTAGGATTTGTATTGTCGTTTAGGTACGTGGGTTTGCCTTTTGAATTGTGTGGGGGACAGTGTTTTTCGGTTGTACGGCGGGCGGCGTTGGTGTGGTGTGGGCACTTGCACTAGTACGCTGCGGTGGAGTGGAGGCTGTTGAGCGGGTGTTAGGGGGTGGTGGTTAGGTGGTGCAAGGTTAATATGATGGAGGGATTTAAAATGTTTGGCAGTTATGTTAGTTGTTGTGGCGGCTTGTATGTGTGGGGGTTACGACTGGAGAGGGTCTGGTTGGGAATTGGTTGGGTTGTTAGTGTGTGTGTGTGTTGTTTAGTTTGCGGTCTGGTCAGTAGTGTGTATAGTGTGGGGGGTGACATTTGGAGTTTATGGTGTGGAAAACGTGTGGGGGTGGGACTCGCACATTCTGTATGATTTTAAGTGTGCTGGGGTTGGGAGTGAGACATTGTTGTCGGGGGGGTGGGTTGTGTTTTCCTGGCGAATATTAAATTAGTATTTGAATCATATTCAAATTCCTCTCATATTACCTTATATTATAATGTATCAAATACATTATATTAATTATATTTCATATATAATTAATTTAATTAATTATATCATATATAATTAATTCCCTCAATTAATTTGAACACTTCAAATTAATCCAAAATTAATTCTCAATTAAATCCCTGTTGAGCTACAGAGAGAACCTTATGTACCTATAGATTGAAACTCCAACGGTACTCGGATAATTAATTGAACTCTTTAATTAAATTATCCAACATCTGTTAACTGCCGGTCATTCCATTAAGATTGACAATTGCACTCTTTGCACTACATATAAATTTCTGTATCCATTGGATATAACCAATCAACAGTGTGATGACCCTTCAAAAATTGCTCGTAAGTACAGCTGGGCCAAAATTACCGTTTTGCGCCTATAGTTACATCTAACTTCTTAAGTACCACTGATTCCTCTAATGAACAATAAGTCATAGTCCAACTATGATCAAGTCCTCTCGGGCCAGGAAAGGGTGTGGCCACTATGTTCAAGACCCGGAATCAGCCTTTAAGGGAGCAATTTATCTACTTGCCCCTGCATTAGGGAAGAAGTGAATTCCATCTTGTGTAGTTGTGTTCTCAACTCCCCAGTTAGACGAATTCCCAAAATAGTAGGCTTGTTGAGTTGGCAATCTGTCCACTCTCACCCATATAAATCAAAGGATCGCCTTTATGAGTAGGAGTTCACAACTCACTCAAGATTCAAATCATGTCACCTATGCTCATCCTAGTGAAATGTAAGTCTCTATTATTAATGGCGTTATATAAAGAGACTAATCATTTCGTGATCTAGTCTTATACAAACTTTTTGTATAGGATACCTCCGCTCACATCAGATCAGATCCTTTGTAGCACTTTACAACACTTGTAACACCTATAAAACAGGTCGTATCTGTAGTATCACTAAGATAAGGTACCCAGCCTTATCCATCTATTACAAACCGTTTAGGTTATTATTTAAACAAGATCCACTTGTATGTCTCTACATACTTGTTTAAATTACATGAAATAACCTCGGATCTTAGTTTATTGGATTGAGTATATGCTGATAAAATAACATTCATTTTATTAACAACAATATGTTTATACAAAATTTACAAACTATAAGATTACAAAGAGATTTGGGACACTAATCCCAACAGTTATGTTCAAGTCACGAAGTGCATGTAATATAGTTTTCTTGTTAATTATAATTTGATTGTTACTCAAGTAAACCATAGAAAGCAAATTTATAGGCCTAATAATTAATTTTTTAATAGTTATAAAATTGATAATTAGTAATCGTCAACATATAACAAAAAGAGTTGCATGCAAACTTAGGATATTAGGGAATTGGATTTAATTTTAAAATGTTTAAATTAACTAGATTTTAGATCACATTAATTCTAATAAGATTACAATTTCATCCTATTTTTTAATAGATTTAAAATATGACTAATAGGACAAAGAGGACTATAGGTTATAAGGGAACTCTACCGGTGAAGTTTTGTCTAGATTGAGGGTTCTTAAGATGACGGTTTACGGAATACCTCCTACCAGGAATTGACCCGAAACTCGTGTTAAATTAACCTTAATCCTGTTAGCATACAATATCACTAGGTTAATTAAATGGTTTAATTCACCTAGAATATTAGAGTAAAAAACTTATTATAAGAGTTATAAAAGGCATAAATTTAGATAGATTCATTAGTCGAAATTCAACTAAGTATAATAAAACCCTAAAATAGTAGAATACTTTAGTGAGAGAAAGTTTGTATATGAGATATATAAATTTTTAGCTCTCATGTCCCTAAGAGTTCATACCGTGAGATCCATGCTCGGCTTTGTGTCGCCTTAGGCGCGGCCTCCTTCGAAAAGTGTTTCCATGGGTCAATACCAAGGTGAATAGGGAAAGTATTCATAGTAAGTGGGAGAAGGATGCGTGTCAACGTATCCTATGGTCTCCTCCATTAGCTAGCACCGTGAGATTCCTATGGTTCATTTTTGTGTCGTCTTGGAGCGACCATCACTTCGAAGGGCCATACTTGTTGTTCATAGAATTCAGAACAACGCAAACTCCAGTAATGGATAGAGTTACTTAGGTTAATCTTCAATAGTTATCTTTCCTTACAATAGCCTGTTAAAGCGTACCTTTGGGATCCGAGAATGTGAGGGTCACACTTATAGGATGAATTAAGCTAGTTAATGAATCTTTGACCAAAAGTTGGTAGCTAAGAACTATAGGAATAAAAGTTCTTCAAGTATTAGTAATTAGCTGAAACTTTCTCAATTTAGGGGAGGGATAGTTGATCACTTTTTAGTGGTTGTTTCTTTAAATCTCTGAAATGTCATTGGAAAAATAAATCAATAGTTTAATTAGGGTTTTGTAATTGTCTTGTTTGCTAAATTGGATACTTGTTTTTTTTTTTCTTGTTGTAATATGTTAAGACAAATATAACTAATACGGTCAATTGTTTGTTATTCGTTTTGGCATGTCGTCCACAATAATTTCTTTGCTTAGAATGAAAAACTAACTGAAGAAAACTATGCGATGCAGAAATCTAACTCAAATATGGTTCTAGTTATAAGTGATCTACGGTTCGTCTTAACGGAGGAATGTCCTCCAGTCCTCGCTCGTAATGCATCCCAAGCGATAATGGATTCTTATGATCGTTGGACAAAGGCAATGAGAAGGCATGAGTCTATATCTTGGCAAGTTTGTTTGACATTCTTACCAAGAAAGACAAGGCCATGATCACTGCACATCGGATCATGGAGTCCCTCCAAAAGATGTTTGGACAACTATCCTCTCAGATCCAGCATGAGGAAATCAAGTATGTTTATAACATGCACATGAAGGAAGGCCAATCAGTTAGAGAAAATGTTCTTGATCTGATGGTTCACTTCAATGTCGCCGAGTGATTGACACGGTCATCGACGATCAGAGTCAGATGTCCTTCGTTTTAGAATCTTTTCCAAAGAGTTTCCTCCAATTTCACCGCAATGCGGTTATGAATAAAATAGAGTACATCATGACTACCCTTTTAAATGGGTTACAAACTTATCAGTCTCTTATGAAATGTAAGGGACTGATAGAAAGAAAGGCAAATGTGCCCATTCCAAGAAGTTTCACAAGGGTTCATCTTCTGGAACTAAGTCTATTCTCTCATCTTTTGATTCTAAAAAGATCCATAAAAACAAAATAGGGAAGGGGAAGGCTCCCGCTATTGAGAAATGCAAGGCTAAGGTCAAGGTGGCCGACAAGGACAAGTGCTTCCATTATAAAGTGGATGGTCACTGGTAACGCAATTGCAATTGCCCCAAATACCTCACTGAGAAGAAGAAAGAGAATGAAAGCAAATATGATTTACTGGTTCTAGAAACTTGTTTAGTGGAAAATAACCATAATGCTTACACACTTGATTCGGAAGCCACTAATCACATTAGTTTTTCTTTATAGAAAAATAGTTCATTCCAGTAGCTCAAGAAGGGTGAAATGATACTCAAGGTTGGAACGGGAGACGTCATTTCAACTTGTCCAGTAGGAGCTACTAAGTTGTTTTTTAGGAATAAATACTTAGTTTTGAATAATTTATATATAGTTCTCAAAATTAAGAAGAACCTTGAATTTGTTTCTTGTCTAATTGAACAATCATATTCCGTTTCTTTTTCACTCAATGAAGCGTTCATCATGAAAAATGGTGTGACTATTTGTTCAGCTAAACTAGAGAATAACTTACATGTGTTAAGACCAACTGAATCAAAAGTACTTTTAAATCATAAAATGTTTAAAACTACAAATACTAAACATATTCTATTATCAATAAAGATATCATTCACGTTTATTCAATAAAACTATTGTTGAATATGTGAATTGCACTTGTAAAGACTAAATCCAATAAAATAAAGATCCATGGCTATTATATGAATACATGAACTTTATGTGGAGACATAAGAGTGCATCAAGTTCAGTAAATAGCCAAAACAGTCTATAGTATACGTATAAGTCTGGGTACCTTATTCTGGTCACACTATCGGATGTAGCCGACTCTGTAGTTGTTATAATTTGTTATAAAGTGCTACAAACGAAGTGATTCTGGTTCGTTCATTTATTGACATGAGGAGCGGGGGTATCCTATGCAATGAATTTTCATATGATCGAACCAAGAAATAAGTCACTCTTGTTTTATAACATTATTTATTGTTTAAGCCCGACTATTTAAAAGTGATGACCTAAGTAACTTGACCTTAATCTTGAGCTAATTATGAACTCCTGTTTATTTAGGATTATCCTTAGATTTGCATAGGTGAGGGTTGGCTCAATAGCACCGGCTCAATAAGCCTCTATTTCAGGGGTAAGATCAGGTAGATAGCTAAGGACATAGGGTGCAAGACGAAATTCACTCCTACCCGCTTTTAAGGATAGTAGAGAGGTTGTTCCCTTAAGTGCTGACTCTGGGTCTTGAACAAGAGTCCCCACCCTCTCAATTGCCCGAGAGGGACTTGGTTTAGTGATTGGATCACAAACCAATTATTCATTAGAGGATCAGTGAGACTTAAGGAGCAAGATGTAATCTCAGAGGTAAAACAGCTTTGGACCCAACCATTATTACAAACAACCTGTGAAGGGTTGACTTACTAATCATGGTTATATCGATTGGACATAATATATCTAAAGTGAGGGGAGTACAACTACTGGGCTTTAGTGGAGGGACCTGGTAGTTATCGAATGGTTGTTAATTAGGTTAAAGAGTTTAGTCGGCTAAGCTCGGATCATTGGAGCCCATGATTTGTAGGTTCATGAGGTCCCCCTACTAGCTCATATTGGACTAAACTGTTTAACTTAATTGACCACCATTCATTAACTATCGAGTCACTCCACTAAAGCCCAGTAGTTGCACTCCCCTCACTGTAGATATATTATGTCCATTCGATATAACCATGATTAGTAAGTCAACCCTTCACAGGTTGTTCATAATAACGGTTTGGTCAAAAGTTGTTTTACCTCCGAGATTATATTTTTCTTCTTAAGTTTCAACGATCATCTAATGAACAATTGGTTTGTGATCCAATCACTAAACTGAGTCTCTTTTAGGCCAATGAGAGGGTGGGGCCTCTTGTTTAAGGCCCACTGTCAGCACTTAAGGGAACAACCTCTCTACTATCTTTAAAAGCGAGTAAAAGTGAATTCCATCTTGCACCCTATGTCTCCAGCTATCTACCCGATCTTACCCCTAAAATGGGAAGCTTATTGACCTGGCGCTGTTGAGCCAACCCTCACCTATGCAAATCTAAGGATAATCCCAATTAAACATGAGTTCATAGTTAGCTCAGGATTAAGTCAAGTTACCCAGGTCATCACTTTAAAATATCCAATCTTAAATAATAAACATCGTTATAAAGTAAGAGTGAGTTATTTCTTGGTCTGATCTTATGCAAACTAATTGCATAGAACGCCCCCACTCTTCATGTTAATACATGAACGAGTCAGGATCACTCAATTTTTTGCACTTTACAACAAATTGTAACAACTACAAAGTGGGCCACATTCGATAATATTACCAGAATAAGGTATCCAACATTATTCGTATACTATAGATCGTTTTGGCTATTTACTGAACTTGATCCACTCTTATGTCTCCACATAAAGTTCATGTATTCATATAATAGCCATGGATCTTTAGTTTATTGGATTTAGTCTTTACAAGTGCAATTCACATATTCAACAAAAGTTTTATTGAATAAACGTTAATATCATCTTTATTGATAATAGAATATATTTAAAATTATAAACTGCGAGTTTTAGGACATACAACCCAACAAACTCCCACTTGGAATTAAACTCCAATGGATACATATATGTAAAAATATATATACAATGTTGAGTTATGAGAGAATAAATACAATAAACTAGGGCATCAGATACCCAGTATTTCAATCTCCCTACTGGCTCATATCAGACTAAACCTTAGAACAGTGAGACGAATAAATTTGAAGTGTTCAAATTCATTTTTTAGAACAAAGCGTTAAATATATACGATATATTTGACCTAATGTTTAATTGTGAATTAAATATAAAGAGAGAGAAAATAGGAGATATTTAAATAAGATTTAAATATCAAGATTATTAATAGGGATTCATATTGATTGGGCTTAGTGTTGGATTTACTATTAAATTAAATTAACTGAATTATTTATTTAATTATTTAATATTAATTTAATTTTAAAATTAATTTTTAGAATTAATATTGAAATTAAAAGAAATTTGTCAAAATTGTTGACTAGCTCAAAAATGCAATGAAAGTCAAATTGTTGACTTTTGACTTTGAAAGTCAAAAAGTCAAAATTGTTGATTCTGGACTTCGAGAGTCAAAATTTGATCTTTGACCAAGTTAGAGGAAAGATCAAACAATTGTGAGTGGGAAATGCTAACTTTTGCATTGCTAAGTGTTGTCTTCAATTGAAGACACTTGCCTCACTAATCCCACTTTGAGTTAGTGGACTTTTGAGTGTCAAATTCTCATCAAATTCAAAGTTGCATGTTTTGCATGATCTGGTCTTTAAAAGGAAGAGTTTAATGAATTTTAATACTCTTGGCCAAGTGGGTATTTATGAGATTATTTGATCATCTCATAATTAATTTTTCATAAATACTTAGCTTTTTCCTTTCCAAATTAGTCATCTCGTTCTAAGGCCGAAAAATAGTCGAAAAGACTCTCGTGGTGGTCTACAAACCCTTCGTGAGAAGATTTGAGCTATTTTGGAGAAGATTTAAGTCTACAAAAGTTGTATTTCTTCTATCCTTATTTACTTTTTTTAATTGCATGTCTATTCTTTGAAATTAACCTAATTAGACTACATTAGATCCGTTTTTCCTTCTGCTACACATGTGTTCGTTCCATCAATTGGCACCAGAGCATGCTTACAATACACAATTTTGGTTAATTTTTGCATATGGTATTTTAAAATGGACAATTTCGGTTTTGGCATCCAAATTCTCTCTTGGGTTGTAATAATTATTGTAATTGTCTAGTGTTTTATGGATTTTAATATGCCATGAAAAGTCTGTAAATTTTCTAGAATCATTAGAGTCATTTTTAGGCTATAAATGCACGATTTCGAAAAGTGGACAACTTCAAATTTGTATAAGAATTGCTCACAAACCTGAGAAGCCTCCCAGACTCGGTTCACAACCCACGACCTGGCCTGGAGTGATGATCCAACTCGTGAAGTGATGCTGACGCATGTAGCAGCTCCCAGACCCGATTTGACTCTAGCCCGACCCATTCGACGTTCCAAATCTGCTCCAGTTGATGCCTTAAGCGCGCGACCTAGGCCGTTCGACGCCCTAGTTCCAAGTCTGCATTCAAGTTTGCCAGCCGTTCCACGTCAACCCAAGTCGTTCATGTCTTCAGCCACTTCAGCTAACCTGGTGGTGACTCGTGCCTGCTCCGTCCGACCCGTGCTTGACCCGTGCGTCTGGTTTTGGTGGCTCAGCCGGTCTAGGTGGCCTGGACCGATTCGATTCAATTGGTTTGACCAGTTTTGACCGATTTTGGGCGGTTTTTGGCGGTTTTGCAATTTAGAAGGTTGGTTCAAACGTTTTTCAAGTGGTTTGAGCCATTTCGAAGTGTCCTGAGTGGTTCGAGGCTGGTTTTCGGTTTTTTGATGTAATAAGTTTAGCTTTTAGCTAGCTTAGGATGCCAAAATCGGTGCATTTTTAGTGTGTTTATTTAATTATGCATTGTGGATATATGAATTAAATAATTTATCTATTGTGTGCATATTATGCCATGTAAATTTAAAATCTCACCATAGGATAAGCATGTAGCATGCATTGCAAGTATATTATAAGTGTTATAATATATAGTATGCAGGTGTAGGATTCCAAGATTTTTTTATATAAGTTGTTATATTAATGCATGGAATGAATGTTTATATAATTGTTATACAAAGCCTGTTAGATGCTTGTTATAGGTTTGTTATCCTTTTATAAGTGTTATTAAAAGAGATAGACTTTAAAATCTATAACAAAAAAAAAGTTGCATGCTCACATAGGTTAACCACTTGTTTTAATAGTTAAAATAGGTCGTTATCTTATAAAGTCTTGGTTACAAACTCAATCGGTATATAATCCTCTCTAAGGATAGGGATACTTAAGTTGACGGTCTATGAAACACCTCCTATCTAAGGATTATGGTCGAATAATTGAGCATTGTTAACTTGTTTTATGAGCACAGTGAGCGGTGTGAGGTGTTAAAATTGATTCATCACCTAGACATCGTAGATTAATTCCAATTATAATCGTTATACTTGGATATACCATATAGACTTAGGTTGTTGAATTAGCCGGAACATTCCTAAGTAAAGATTTACCCAAAAACAAATAGAACACTTCAATGGGAGATTAATAACATATGGGATATGTTGTTCTTAGCTCTCACGTCCCTAAGAGTTAACACCGTGAGATCCATACAACGCTTCGTGTCGATTTTAACTCGATTACTCCATTTGGAAAGTGTTTGCATGGGTCAATGTCAAGGTGAATAGGGGAAGTATTTCATAGTAAGTGGGTGAAGAATGTGTGTCAACGTGTGCTGTGGTCTCTTCCATTAGTTTGCACCGTGAGATTCCTATGTTGCGCCTGCTATCATGTTTTGGTTGGCATTAGCTAGTCGCTAACCACAACTATCCCCTTGGAGGGTTGTAACATAAGATTCGGGACAACTCAAACTCTAGAAATGGATAAGATTTCTTAGGTCGTTTCCCAACTTTGACTCTGCAATTCGGTAGCATCGTTGGGGCCGTTAATCTCTAAGATCTAAGACTGGAGGGTAACACTTACAGAATTACTAAGTATTAGTAAGTTCTTGACCAAAAACGGTAGCTAAGTGACTATCAGAATATGAGTTATTCCAAAGATAGTATTTAGTCAAGAATCTCTTGCTTTAATGAAGGAGTATTTGACTGCCCTTTGGTAGCACTTATTCTGACTCACTATAGTATCGTTACAAATAAAATAATGAAATTTGGGTACATTATTACTTTGCTAAAATCTAATTGGGTTTAAAAGAAATTCACTAATAGAATTTGTTTATTTTTCATAATGACTAGATCATTAATACAGTTATTGACTTCTGATAAACTTGCTAGGGACAATTATGCTACATGGAAATCGAATGTCAATATGATACTGGTGATAGATGATCTTAGGTTCGTTTTAACTGAGGAATGTCCTCCAAACCCTTGCTCAAATGCAAACCGAATTGTTCAGGAAGCATATGACATGTGGACAAGGGCGAATGAAAAAGCCAAAGTCTACATTCTTACCAACATATCTGATGTCTTGGCTAAGAAACACGATGGTATACGTACCATTAAAGAGCTTATGGAATCTCTGCGAGGGATGTTTGGATAGTCGTCCTTCTCCCTTAAACATGATTCCATCAAGTATGTTTACAATTACCGTATGAAAGAAGGGGCCTCTGTTAGAGATCATTTCCTGGACATGATGGTCCGTTTCAATGTGGTAGAAGTAAACAGAGCTGTCATAGATGAGAAAAGTCAAGTCATTTTTATTCTAAAGTCTCTTCCGAAGAGCTTCCAATAGTTCCGCACAAATACGATGATGAACAAGATAGAATATAACTTGACTAATCTTCTCAATGAGCTTCAGACTTATCAGTCTCTCTTGAAATCTAAGGGACAGAAAGCAAAGGTAAATGTTTCCACCACGAATAAGGTCAATAGAGGATTTTCCTCTAGGACAAAGTATGGCCCTTCTTCTTTTAAGAACAATAGTGTTCCGACGAAAAAAGGTAAGGGGAAAGGGAAGACTCCTACTGGCCACAAAGGCAAGGCTAAAGTTGCAGTTAAAGGAAAATATTTCTACTACAATAAGGATGGGCACTGGAAAAGAAATTGCCCAAAGTACCCTGTAGAAAAGAAAGTGAAGTAAGCAAAATAAGGAAATTAGTTCCTAAAGATTGCTTGTAGAAGAAGAGATAATTATCCAAGTTTTGAACATGAGAGATTATCTCAGCAAAATCTGTGGGAGTTTCTTAAGTTGTTATCCGAAGATAAATTCATTATATTAGATAATGTACTTTTTGTTTTTGAAATGAAAAGAAATCTTATATCTATCCTTTGTTAGAACAATTAAAAATATCTTTTGAAATAAATGAGGTGTTCATTAGCAAAAGAAGTATTTTTATTTGTTCTACTAGAAAAAAAAAGTCATATGTTAAAACCAACCAAAGCATAGGCCATTTTAAATGTCGAGATGTTTAAAACGGCTGAAGTGCAAAACAAAAGGCAAAATGTTTCTTCAAGTACATATCTTTGACACTTAAGCCTTGACCATATTAATCTCAATGAGATTGAGAGATTGGTTAAAAGGTACCATCTAAACTAATTAGAAGACAACTGGTATTAGAGCCAAAGAAACCTTAAAGCTTGTGCATTTAGACCGCTATGGTTCGATGAATGTCAAAGCATGAGGAGGGTATAAATATTTCATCAGATGATTATTCTAGGTACGATTATGTTTACCTAAACTCATCATAGGTCTAAAACACTTGAAATGTTCAAGGTGTATAAGATTGAAGTTAAGAACTTGTTAAGTAAACATTTAAGACATTCGATCAGATCGAGTTGGAGAGTACGTAGATGTTAGATTTCAGGACTACTTGATAGAACATGGAATCCAGTCACAACTCTCTACACCTGGCACCTCAGCAGAATGGTGTATCAGGAAGAAAAAACAGAACCCTGTTAGACATGGTTCGGTTGATTTATGAGCTATGCTCAGTTGCCTATATTAGTTTTAGGGATACTCAGTAGAGACTGCTATATACTTTTTGAACGTAGTTTCCACTAAGAGGCTTTCTGAAACTCCATTTGAGTTATGGAGGGGTTGTAAAAGTTGTTTATGACACAATAAAGTTCTTTACATTATTTCATATTTGGGGGCGATTGACATATGTGTTGGTACGAAACCCTAAGTAAATGGAACCCCGTTCAAAAGTATGTCTATCTCTAGGCTACCCAAAAAATGAATTCTTCTTCAAAGAAAATAATGTATTTGTATCTACAAATGCTGCTTTTCTTGAAAAAGATCACATAAGAGATCATCAATCTTGTAATAAGCTAGTATTGTGTTAAAGTTTCCATAGAAGTTACAGAAAATCAACAAGTGTTGTTGATTTAACTGGTCTAACAAGAGTTGTTAGAACTAGTAAGATGCATCTTTCTCAAGAGTTGAGAGTGCCTTGATGTAGTGGGAGAGTTGTGTAAAAAACTACCCATAGTGTGGGTTTAGTCAAAACTCAAGCCACTAATATTTGATATTGACGTCAAGAAACAAACGGTTGTAGGTACGAGGTGCCTTCTCCATTTATTGAGAGTTTAGAAGCTCACTGTATACTGATATGTTTACAGTGATCCTTCAGCTAAAGTCTTCGAGGGTCACCTAGTGGGGCTACGACTACAAGATAGATAGAACTAGAGCAAGTTAGAGAAATACTGGGTATCTGATGCTCTAGTATATTGTATTTATTCTCTCATTACTCAATATTGTATATATATGTAAACTCCACTGGTGTTTTAGTCCAAGTGGGAGTTTGTTGGGTTGTATGTCCTAAAACTTGCATTTTGTAATGTTAAACATATTCTATTATCAATAAAGATGTTATTGACATTTATTCAATAAAATTGTTGTTGAATATGTGAATTGCACTTGTAAAGACTAAATCCAATAAACTAAATATCCATCGAGATTATATGAATACATAAAATTTATGTGGAGATATAAGAGTGAATCAAGTTCAGAAAATAGCCAAAATGGTCTATAGTATACGAATAAGGCTGGGTACCTTATTCTAGTAACACTGTCAGATGCAAACCACTCTGTAGTTGTTACAATTTGTTGTAAAGTGCTATAAATGAAGTGATTTTGATTCATTCATGTATTGACATGAAGAATAGGGGTGTTCTATGCAATGAGTTTGATAAGATCGAACCAAGAAATAAGTCACTCTTACTTTATAACGTTGTTTACTGTTTAAGACTAACTATTTTAAAGCGATGACCTAGGTAACTTAACCTTAATCCCAAGCTAACTATGACACA
Organism: Benincasa hispida; assembly: GCF_027475165.1. Classification (NCBI taxonomy): domain Eukaryota; kingdom Viridiplantae; phylum Streptophyta; class Magnoliopsida; order Cucurbitales; family Cucurbitaceae; genus Benincasa; species Benincasa hispida. The sequence continues at coordinate 13,153 of NW_028327027.1, forward strand.
TGTTTATTCGGAACTATCCTTAGATTTGCATGGGTGAAGGTTAAATCAATAGCATTGGCTTAATAAGCCTCCCATTTCAAGGGTAAGATCATGTAGATAGCTGGGTACATAGGGTGCAAAAAAGAATTCACCCCTACCCACTTTTAAAGATAGTAGAGAGGTTATTCCCTTAAGATCTGACTTCAGGTCGTGAACAAAGGGCCTCGCCCTCTCATTGGCTCGAGAAGGACTCGGTTTAGTGATTGTATCACAAACCAATTGTTCATTAGAGGATCAGTGGGACTTAAGGAGCAAGATGTAATCTCGGGGGTAAAACAGCTTTTGACCCAGCCGTTATTACGAACAACTTGTGAAGGGTTGACTTACTAATCATGGTTATATCGAGTGGACATAATATATCTATAGTGAGAGGAGTGCAACTACTGAGCTTTAGTGGAGTGACTCGGTAGTTAACGAACGTGGTTAATTAGGTTAAAGAGTTTAGCCGGTTAATCGAGGATCGTTGCAGCTCATGATCTGTGGGTTCATGAGGTCTTCCTACTAGCTCATCTCAAACTAAACCTTAGAATAGTGTGACGAATGAATTTAAAGCGTTCAAATTTGATTTTTGGAGCAAAACGGTAAATATAACGATATATTTAACCTAATGTTTAATTGTGAATTAAACATAAAGAGAGAGAAAATATGAGATATTTAAATAAGATTTAAATAACAAGATTATTAATAGGTCATATTCATTGGGATTATTGTTGGTTTTAATATTTAATTAAATTAATTAAATTGTTTAATTAATTATTTAATATTGATTTAATTTGAAAATTGATTATTAGAATTAATCTTAAAATGAAATGGAATTGGTCAAAATTGCATTAAAAGCTAAATAGTTGACTAGGTAAAACATGCAATGAAAGTCAATTTTTTTACTTTTGACTTTGAAAGTAAAAAAGTCAAATTTGTTGACTTTGGACTTTGAGCGTCAAACTTTGACCAAGTAAGTGGAAGGATTCAACCTTTGTGAGTGGGAAATGTTAACTTTTGCATGGTTAAGTAGGATATTGTCTACATACAACACTAGGAAAACTACTGAACTGTTGATGATTTTCTTGTAGGCACAAGGCTCATAAACATTTTGGTCAGAGTCGTAGGATTTGATCGCGGTATCAAACCAAATATTCCAAGATCGAGACGCTTGTTTCAACCCATAAATGGACCGATTCAGTTTGCATACCTTTTGCTCTTGACCTTGGGCTATGAATTCCTCGAGTTGCACCATATAAATTGTCTCCTCAAGATTACCATTAAGAAAGGTAGTCTTGACGTCCATTTGCCATATCTCATAGTCAAAATAAGAGGCAATAGACAGGAGGATGCAGATAGACTTCAACATGGAAACAGGTGATAAAGTCTCCTCATAGTCGACTCCCTCCATTTGGGTATAATCCTTTGCCACAAGTCTAACCTTGAAGGTTTGCACCTTCCCATCGGCACCCCGTTTCCTCTTGTAGATCCATTTGAAACTTATAGGTTTTATCCCATTAGGTTGATCTATAAGATCCCATACTGAGTTGAAGTATATTGACTCCATCTTGAGATCCATGGCTTTGACTCATTCATCCCGTTCAACATCCTTCATTGCCTTCTGATAAAACAACAGATCCTCAACCTCGCCATCGGTTACCATAGCCATGATTTCTGTGAAACCCATATAGCGAACAGGTGGGTTTGCAACTTTCCTACTATGTCGAGGTTCCCTCAACTCTTGAGGTGAAACTGACCTACCAGATGAACTATCATCAACAACTCTTGTTGACAGAGCAGGCCCTTCAACAACCCTTGTTAAAGTTTCAGTAGTTTCATTAGAAAGCTCACGCAACACGATCTTACTAAGTGGAATGTGATCCCTCATATGATCCTCCTTTAGAAAGGTAGTGTTCGTAGATACAAACACTCTATTTTCCTTAGGATCATAAAAGTAACCCCCTCGTGTACCTTTGGGGTAGCCTACAAAGAGGCACAACCTCGAACGTGGTTCCAAATTCTTTAGATTAGTCTCAAGCACATGTGTTGGGCAACCCCATATGCAGAAGTGACGCAAATTAACTTTACGCTGTTCCACAACTCCAAAGGTGTCCTCGCAACACTCTTGGAAGGAACACAGTTGAGGATATAAACTGCAATCTCCATTGCAAAACCCCAAAACGAGTCCGGTAAAGAAGCGTAACTCATCATCGACTGAATCATGTCCAGCAAGGTTCTGTTTCTCCTCTCCGCTACACCATTCTGCTGAGGTGTACCCGGATTTAAGAGTTAGGAAACGATTCCATGTTCTATCAAATAGTTCCGTAACCCTGAATCCAAAAACTCTCCACCCCAATCTGATCAAAGTGTTTTGATCCATCTATCCAATCCTTTTTCAACTTCAGCCTTGAACTCTCTGAACTTTTTAAAGGATTCAGACTTCTGTTGCATCAAATAAACATACCCATACCAAGAGTAATCATCAGATAAAGTGATGAAATATTCATAGCCTCCCCTGACTCGCACATTCATCGGACCACAAAGGTCAGAATGCACTAACTCTAGAGGCTTTTTGGCTCGATAATCTTTTCCAGTAAAAGATCTTTTAGTCATCTTGCCCTCAAGACAAGATTCGCACACCGGAAAAGAATTTTGCTCTAACTCACTTAGAAGTCCATTCTTCACCAACCTCTTAATCCTATTGAGATTGATGTGCCCTAATCAAAGGTACCAAAATGGGCATTTTCTTTAGGAGAAACCTTTTGTCGTTTATTTTGATTTACGACATCTCTATGTTATGGAAGGAACTTGTTGCTAACGGCCTTAGCACATATAAGTTATTTTCCAAATTTGCTGAACAAATTTCAACTTCATCTTTATGAATAAACACTTTATTCAAATAAAAATATAGAGTATATTTACACTGAATTAGACACTTTACAGAAATCAAGTTTCGCTTTAACTTGGGAACCACATAAACATCATTTAGAATGATAAAATTCTTTTGTAAAGTCAACTAGAGCCCTCCACTGCCACAACTGAGACAACGTGCCCAATGCCTACTCACATCGTCATCCCTTCAACCTTAAGCTACCTTCAGGATCTAATCCCCTGAAAAGAAGAACAAACATGATTAGTGGCCCTAGAGTCAATAATCCAGGCAAAATCATCATTCTCCACTAAATAGGTTTCCAAAACTAGTAAATCATATTTACCTATTTTTGCCTTGACCTTAGCCTTCTTCTTCTTCTCCTTGATCCAGCATGGACAATTTCATTTTCAGTGCCCATCCTAGTTGCAATGGAAACATTTTCCTTTGTCACCGAGCGCTGGTCGCCTTCCCGACAGGTTGTAGGTTAACAGGTGCTTTCCTCTTCCCTTTACCACCTTTCTTCTTCTTCCACTTGGAAATGTTAGAAGTAGAAGGTGCAACCTTTGTTCCTGAGGTCGAACCCTTATGGAACTTCTTTGATGAAGAGGAAACATTTGCCTCACCATCCTTCTTCTCCTTACTTTTTAGTAAGGATTGGAATGTCTACAACTCGTTGAGGAGAGTTGTAAGGGTATAGTGTTGGGGATGATGACCTAAACTCTCGTTGAGTCTTGTAGTTTGTAAACAGTTATTGAACAAACGCTTATGATGTAATAATATATGTTATTTTTCTTCACTATTATCTATGGAACATTGGATGTTTTAATTGCTTAACCACAAACCAACAAACTAAGATCCCTAATTGTCATTGTAACTTAAGCATGTATGTGGAGACATACAGGTGGATCATGCCTTAAGTGATAACCAAAATGGTCTGTAGTATATGGATAAAAGAGGGAAATCTTATCCTGGTAACGCTACGGATTCGATATGCTTCATAAAATAATTACAAGTGTTGTGACTTGCTACAGATGGTCCTTTGTATAGGATGCAAGCATGGGCATCCTATACAAAGGAGGTTTTATAAGACCGGACCACGAAGTGATATAGTCTCTTTATATAACGTCGTTTATGACAGAGACTTCACTTCACTAGGATGACCATAGGTAACATGACCTCAATCCTGAGTGAGTTGGGAACTCTTGCCTTTGAGGGCGGTCCTTTGATTTACATGGGTGCGAGTGGCCAGATCGCTGACTCAAAACTACCATTTTAGGGACTCGTCTGATTTGGGAGCTGAGAACTCAGCTACACAAGATGGAATTCACCGCTTCCCCGAAGCAAGGGTAAGTAGATAGATTGCTCCCTTAAAGGCTGATTTCGAGGCTTGATTGTTGTGCTGCCACACATCTTTTCATGGCCCAAGAGGTGTCCACACATAGTAGGACTATGTTGTATTGTTCATTAGAGGGATCAGTGGTACTTAAGGAGTTCGATGTAACTATAGGGGCAAAACGGTAAATTGACCCAGCTGTACTTATGAGCATCTGTGAAGGGTTATCGTACTATTGATTGGTTATATCCAATAGACACAGAAATATATCTGTGGTGAGAAGAGTACAACTATCGTTCTTTAGTGGAATGTCTGCCAGTTAACGGATGGTGAATCTCGTGGCTAAAGAGTTTAGTCAGCTATCCACGTACCGTTGGAGCTTTGAGCTATAAGTCTATAAGGTTTCCTTGGTAGCTCAATGGATTCAAGTTGAGAATCAGTTTTTGGAGTTTGAAGTGGTCAAATTGACAAGAGGGAATTTGATTATATATGATATAATTAAACGGTTCAATTATATATGATATAGTTGACATGATGTATGAGATGAAGGAACTCTTAACAAGAGTACCTATGAGAGGAAGCGGATCTTTCCGATTTCATTGTGATAGAATTATCACACATACATTCTAACAAACAGATATGCATTGTAAACTCTAATAACTAGCATGCTTTTAAAAGAAATACAAAAGACCGAGAGAATGTACCAATTGAAGACTGTCTTCACAAGAACTCGGTCCAACACGAACAAAACTCCTCTTGTTCTTACTCGTTTAGCAAGGAGTTGCCTAGCAGCACCAGGTCATCTACATGATTAGCAGCGCACGAACAAGAAGCAACTGGGGATGACACCAACACTCGAAGCCCTTGGTATTCTCGGAGTGAGAATCCAAAGTGTGTACTTTGATGAAATTGGTAGAAGGGAGGAGGAAAAGAGATCGTGTAGTATGAAAAAGTAAGTGGGAGAAAGGAGAAGACTATCATATAGTCGAGTGCTTGTCGTTTAGGTCGAGATACACGATCGTGTAGTAAACACTAAGCGATCATCTATCAAAAGGTAACCAATCGTTTAGTTCTGCTCGACGTGTTAAGCGATCGTCTAGTAAACGATACGTGATCGTTTAAGAAATCGCGAGCGATCGTTTAGTAACGCGGGTGTGCGATCGTTTAGGAAGGCAAGCGCTATTATATAGGCTCTCAACGCTAAGCGATCGTATACTTTCACACCATGAGCAAATTTTCAGATGTCTTTTGCAAAAATGAAATCAATTTTCATTTTATTCTTCAGTTACAAGAACTGAATCCAACTCACCACTTTCACATGAATCCGGAGAAAACTCGACCAATTGTCTCATAACTGCCTAATTAATTAATTAATTAATATAATCATATTATATTCTTAACCTATAGTTTAATATCATATATCAACTATAGTGTTTTCTCTTCTACTTAATATAAATCATATTTATATCCAATTTCCTCCAAAATAATGTATCTCATACATTTAGTCAATTATATCATATATAATTAACCAGTCCAATTATATCATATATAATCGAACTCCCTCTTGTCAATTTGAACATTTCAAACTGACCCAAAAACTGATTTTCAACTTTTATCCAAGCTACCAAGGGGACCATATGAAGCTATGGCTCGAAGCTCCAACGGTACGTGAATAGCTGACTAAACTCTTTAGCCACAAGATCTACCATCCATTAACTGTCAGGAAATCCACTGAAGACAAAAAGTTGAACTCTTCTTACCACAGATATATATCTGTGTCCATAGGATATAACCAATCATGAGTACGATAACCCTTCACTGATGCTCGTAAGTACAGTTGGGCCAATTTACCATTTTTCTCCTATAGTTACATCTCACTCCTTAAGTACCATTGATTCCTCTAATGAACAATACAACATAGTCCAACTATGTGTGAACACCTCCCGGGCCAAAAGAAGCTGTGTGGCGCCACATCGTCCAAGCCCTGGAATCAGCATTTAAGGGAGCTATCTATCTACTTGCCCCTACATCGGAGAAGGAGTGAATTCCATCTTGTGTAGCTGAGTTCCCAACTCTCAAATCAGACGAATCCTCAAAGTGATAAGTTTGAGTCGACGGTCTGGCCACTCGCACCCATGCAAATCAAAGGACCACCCTCAATGGCAGGAGTTCCCAACTCACTCAGGATTGAGGTCATGTTACCTATGGTCATCCTAGTGAAGTGAAGTCTCTGTCATGAACGGTGTTATATAACGAGACGTTAACACTTCGTGGTCAGGTTTTATACAAACTCTTTGTATAGGATGCCCCCGCTCGCATGTCTCCTACACGAATAATCAAGATCAAACCGTCTATGACAAGTTACAACTATTCCACGAAGAGGGCCGCATTCGTAGCGTTATAGGGATAAGGTTTCCCTCCTATATCCATACACTACAGACCATTTTGGTTATTACTTAAGACATGATCCACTTGTATGTCACCACATACATGCTTAAGTTACATAAAGACAACCAGGGATTTTAGTTTAATGGTTTGTGATAAAGCAAATAAAACAATCAGATGAGAAAAAAACAAGAAGTGAAGTAAATATCAAATATTATACATCACAAGTGTTCGTACAAACTGTTTATAAACTATGGGACACGAGACTTTGGGGCATCAACCCCAACATGAGATACAATAATTGGAGGAAATTGATATAAATATGATTTACTTTTAGTGGAGGAGAAAAGGAGTATGGTTCATATGTTGCATATGATGTAATATTAAACCATAGGTCATAAATATAATAAGATTATATTTATTTTTTAATTAAACAATTATGGGATAATTGTGGTGGCTTTTTCTTCATAATCGAATGAGTTGGTGGGAGGTTGCATTCAGATTTCATAACTGAAGGATAAAATGAAAATGGTTTTCATTTTGCGAGAAATCAGATTTTTGCTCATCGATTGTGTATTCGGCCTATCGTATAGCAAACCGAGAGCATACACGACATCTCAAATTTTCTAAACAATCGTGTACATGTGCGCCTTTTCCTAAACGATCGTCTAGCGTTTTCTAAGCGATTGCGCGCTTGAGTATTTTACTAAACGATCATCTATACGATCTCTCCCCTTTTACTCCACACTTGTGTACCTTTACCTAAACGATCAAGCATCGTCTATAGGATAGACACCCAATATCTCCCACTTGCTTGGTCGTGGTAAATAATCGTTCCTTCCTCCTTCCCTCTACCAAATCTAGCAGGGTCCACACCTCCTAGATTCTCACTCTGAGAATACCGAGTGTTTCAAGTGGTGGTGTTTTCCCTGCTGTTTTGTTCGTGAGGAGTCTGTTCGTGGGTAGACGACGCCATGATTTGGTGGACGATAGCTTGGACAATTGCAGCGAGAGTGAGAGGTGAAGTCCGTTTGACGAGAGCGAAATTTCTATGAAGAAGGGTTCTTCAACTGGTATATATCTTGTTATCTTTGTTGTTTAAAGTTCAAAGCATGTCGTAATTTATTGTTAAATGCATAACTAGTCTGTTTGATTGTGAATGCGATAATTCTATCACAATGAGTTTGGAACGATCTTGCTTTCGCTCAAACGTATTCTTTGATAAAATTCCTTCAATTGGTATCAGAGTCAGGTTCTGATATTCCAAATTCATTGATGCAAAGAATAACATTTACTTTCTTGGTGGGTAAAGCATGTCTACATTTTTTTTAAGTGTTAAACATGTATTTTTGGATGTGGATTAATGGAGTTTTCTGGGATGAAGCCTCTGGTTATTTAAATTCTTTTACATTCAAAGTTAATTGTAAGGCCCCCTGTGTTTTTGGGCATATTAACTTGCTATCGAGTCTGTAAATTCAAATTGTTTGAGTCTCTGTGAGTCGTTCGTGATGAAGCTTCAAGGCAAAGAGTTGTTGTTCTTCGAGGATAAAGACGACTAAGCATTGGTCGGGTTGTGTAAATGATAGGGTAAACGATCATAGAGTATCGGATACTCGAGAGCAGGTTGGCGCGTGCGGACTAGACGATCGTGTAGCTCAGCAAGCTTAATCAGTTATTCCTAACTACACGATCGCGGAGTAAAAAGTTTACTTAAGCGTTTGTTATGTGATCGTCTAGATGATCGTGCTTCACAGAAACGTTGTCGTTTAAACGATCGTTTAGACTCGCGTGTTTTGTCTTGTGCGCTAAACGAGTAGGTACCTCATGTTTCATCGCATTGTAAATGGTACTCGATCGTAGCTAAATGATCGTGTATATCTGGCCGCATTTACTAAATGATGGTGAGCTTCGCTCGGGCAGTTCAAGACTCGGTTCATCTGTGAACAGGTTTGCTCGATGAAAAATGTAATAGATAGAATTTTTATTTTCGTTTTTGAGGTGGTTCATGTCGGTCCATTAATCTTTTCTGAATGTACATATGATGTATGTTTATTTATATGTCATACGGTGTGCCATATAGAAGAAATCCCACCTTAGGTTATGCATTGGATTCAATCCAACCGATTAGTAGCATGTCTGAGAGTTATTTCAAGATGATTAAATTTTTTTTTCAAAAGGGAAATTCTTATAAATAAAAAAACCCCAAAATTATTCACACTTCGTACAAAACATTTCAAAAGTTTTTTTGTACTTTTGAAACTTTTTGATACAGAGTATAAATATTTTTAAATATTTTTTTATATTTAAAAAGGCTCTTTTCAAAATAACTAAAAAAATGATTTTAATAATTTAAAATTAATTTTAATAGCATAAAAAATGTAAAATTAAATATTAAATTAATTTTGAACGATTAAGGGGGTGTTTGGCCCATGGATTTGGAATTAGGGGGTTTGGAATTAACCTATGTTTGTAATGACCGACTATTATGACCATTAGCAAATAGTCGATGACCAAACGTTGTGATCTTCGAAGATTGATTGTCATGATCATCAGCGATCGATCGACCTTTGTGATTGTTGACGACCGACCTATCGTCATGACTATCAACGATCAATCGTCTTGATTTGTATTTTATTTTTCAATTGACTGACATTAAAGCATCTTTTGAACCATAACAAATATTATTATTGTGGAAACATATGAATTCATATGTTTTGTGGAAACATATGAATTCAAAAGAAACTTTTGAAGTTTGGGTTTTGTATATGCTCAAATGCATATGAATCTGAATAAGATTTCTTGAAAATGTGTAAAAATCTGTTATTTAGAAGGATGTGAAGTAGTTTATGTTATGGAAGTTGGTTGATTTGTGTTAGGGCCCAACAGCTTCTACTATTCAACTCCTCAACATTGCCATACCCATCCACATAGAAGGTTCTCAGTTCTCTTCTATTCTGAGTAATATTTAATCATGGAAAAGGTGTTTTGACTGAAATTCTATTAATTGAAAATATTCCATTTGCTTTGTACTTTCCCTGTCTTTGACTTTAGGAGCCTTATTGACCTTTTTGCCCCTTATAAGAGATATTAATTGTATGGTATGGAGGGACTTTCTGTGGAAAGTTATGGTTAGATGGTCTAATTAAAAGTTGATATTATTCGACTTCTTTCGAGTATCTAGCCACCCCGATATTGATACAATCCTAAAGAGAAAGAACGATGGAGTTTTCAAAATTAAACTAATGATCATATATCTAATTAAAAGTTGGATTTCTAAAATTAAATGTTGAAGGGTTAAATTTATATAAATTAGTAAGTTTGGGGGCCTAATTTTAGCTATTTTATAAGTTGTGGGTTCAATTTTTATCATTAAACGTTTGATTTCTTACAAATTGACAAATAAAAAAAAGAGCATAGCTCAGTTGACATCAAATACCTATTATCAACGTCATGGTTAGAGGTTTGATTCCTCACAAATTGACAAATAAAGAAAATGTACATGATCAAAAGGGTAGGGGAACCACCTAATAGAAATGTGCTCCTTGGCATCTACTAAAGCCGAAAACTTTACTCCCCTCTTTGATGCCAAGATAGAAAAGGTTAGACTAATTCAGATTAACGTTAAGCTAATCAAAATATGTCGAAAATATAGATGCAAATGCAGATGTACTATCTCATTTCTCATTTGCAAAGTCACAAGACCCTTTTTAACTTCCTTCTTTTGTGTCATTGGATGCAAACATCACGTAAAAATCCAATTTTGTAAAAGGAATCACATTAAAATGCCATAATACAAATATGATTAATATAGAAGAAGAAAGAAAACTACTAGATTAAAAAAGAAGCTCAGACCGTGAAGCTCTTTATATCCATCAAGAAAATACAAGAAAAAATGGTCAAAACAATCCTTTTTAAGTTTTCACTTTTCACAACTAGCCCACTTTTTGAAAACTCGTTAAAATAGTTTTCTCGGTACTTCTCGATCGAGATCGATCGCCAAAATTTGTATAAAAAATTAACCTTTTCAACTTATATCCAAACTATCTATTCGTTTTGGCTTGCTCGGTGGAATCTCGACTTGGATGAGGATCGAGATTCCGCAGAATCACATGATTTCCCCAATCTTACGTAATCTTTCTAATGTTTCCAAAATTTAAAAATCGCACAACCAAATATTACTATAAATTTGAAAACATAATTGGTAAATCCATTTAGATAATCAGTAAATCAATTTGAAAATTCATGGAAACATAAATTGGGCGTAAGATTTGCAAGACTATGCAAGATTCCCGGGATTAAGGGGGTGTTTGGTCTATGGACTTGGAATTAGGGGGCTTGGCATTAACCCATGTTTGGCCCATTGGAATAAAATTCCTCGGATAAAAAAATAAAACTCGTGGGTTCGAAATATGTTTCTTAATCAATGCCATAGGTTTGAGAAATTTTCTCTTTCATCTCCTACCTCTTATTAATAGTCGTTGATCACCGTTGGTAAAGACTATCGGCCGACTTTCATGATCTACTCTTGGCAACCAATAGTCTTAATTGTTGATGACCAGTCGCCTTGACAGTCAACGAGTAGTCATTTAGATTGTCAGAGAACGATCGTCTTGATCGTTAATGAAAGATCGTCTTGATTATCTAGGACCGACTGTTGCGGCTATTAACAACCAACTTGACCGTCGACAACCAACCGTCTTCACTGATACCGGTGATCGTCTTGATCGTCGATGACCGACTATTATGACCATTAACAAACAGTCGGTGACCAAACGTCTTGACTTTTGACACTGATTGTCGTGATCATCGGCGATCGATTGACCTTCGTGATTCTTGACAATCGATCTATTGCCATGGCCATCGACGAATGATCGACTGACCATCTTGATAGTTGGCAATCGATCACTTGTCACACCATCGTCAATTGACCATTGTGATTGTGTTCGATCGATGCATAGTTGTCGGTGATCGATAGTTAGTAATTGATGTCAACATGCCGCTTGTGACCTTTGCCGTTGTCAACTTTTCTTTCCCTCCATTTCCCTTTCTTCCTTATTTTCCCATTGGATTTTTCATTATATTCCCCTTCGTTATTATTGCAAAAATAAATAAATAAAAGCAATCTCCCTTATTCTAGAATTTTCTCCTCGCTGAATCATGGTGTCGATTACGCTAGTCATGGACAGTTGAATGTTCTTAGTCGATCGATGCCCACTACCAATGACTAAGATTTTATTTTTTATTTTTCATCTCTCTCCCATTCTTACTCATATTGACACACTAAAAAACAAGAAATTGACTTTTGCATATAGGAGCTCTAAAGTTTGAAGTGTTGAATCAATCATGCTATATATGGGTCATCAACTTCTCTTCACCTGCCAATGCACACCTACGGTTGATGGTCAACATTGGCAATTATCGACAATTTTTTGTTTGTTTCCTCCATCTTTTTCTCTCTTTTCCCTTCAACTTCTCCCACAAAAACGAAAGAAAAAAAAAAGTAATTGACGTATTCAAAATACTATTAAATGTGAACCTAAAAAATAAAGTATATTTCATGATTACAAGAAAAAAGGGAATAATTTAAGGATTAGAGCAGAACTATCTTTGTTATAAATGTGTTAGTATGCTAAATTTCAAACTTTTATACTTTGTTATCAAAAGATAAATTTGTTATTTGAAAAGAGATAAATTAGAAATTTAAAAGCGAACTGAATTTGTTATAAAACTTAATTTCAAAATTTTGTTAGTTTTTTACTAAAAAATATTTTTTTAATAAAAATAACTAAACCTTTGTCATTTATAATTTGTTCTCATGGAAATTAATGGCAAATGAATTAATGTAGGACTACAAAAGATGAAATTAATATAAATTTTATTTTAAAATGGATGGATTAAAATTTTCTTTCAAAGTTATCATAGAAATCAATTCAAAACACACCAGAGATTATATAGTTCACAAAACAATCACTAAAATCAGGAAAACAAAATCAGATAACCCAAACCCATGCCTTCATCCCAAACACAAGCTTCAAAAACCCAGACTTTCAAACCTTGTATCCCAAAAACAGGTATTCGTGATTCTCAGACTTCAGAACGCTCTCAGATAAGCCCCCAAACATTTCATTCCCAGGCTTTTTTTGGATTGGTCCAAAAAATTTTCCCAACCCAATTTATATATACCCAAAAGTCCTCATTTTGAAGACCTTTAAATGGGAGAAGTTGATTTTTTTTTATAAATGAAGTTGATCTTTTCTTTTTTTTTTTTTTTGGTACAAATTGGTGGTGTAGGAATTTGAACAACAAACTTTTTGATCCTTAACATATATACATAAGCTCTTCTTGGCTCTTACCTTTTTATTTTCACTTTATCATTCAAATTAATAAAAAAAACAACAGAAATGTAACGCTTTTTTCTATTCTTTTTCTAACAAGTCGCTGTGTTTTATTTTTCAATTAACTAACATTGAAGCTTTTTCTAAATAATAACAAATAAAAAAACTAAATTAAAAAAAGAAATTGTAGTGTGGTGTTTTTTGGAATATCTTCAAGGGGAGGATAGAAGCTTGTTAGGTTTGGTTGGAAGATGTTGATAAATATAATTTAATATCTTAAATTTTTAAAAGTATTTTAAATATCAAAATAATTTTGGTTGCACTATATCCAAAAATCAAAAGTAATTTTATTAATTATAGATATGTTTTTCCTTTCTTATTTTTGAATTATTTATTTCTCAAATGTTTCTATAAATATAGATTTTAAATTGATAAAGAATTTTCTTTTTATTTATTCATATTCTTGAAAAATACTATGTATAACATATTGAACACGCTTTTAACTTAATAATTCGTTCAAATGTTTTCATAAAAAAAAATAATTTTTTTTTTAAAAAATTCTTTTGTTGCGAAAGTGATTTTGAACACGTTCCTATTAATTACATTTTAGTTTTGAATGAATGAATAAATTACCATGTACTATTGAAACTGATGAAATCAACTTTTCTAATTTCCTATTTTCCCCATCACACTCTCATTTGATAATAAAGTAAATAATATAGGGTCATTTTCTTCTTAAATGTATGTTTAATGTTGTACTCAAATGTATATGATCAAAAGGTGGGAGAGCCATCTAGTAAAAATATGCTACTATACATCTATTAATGCCCAAAAGATCAAAATCCTACATTGGTTAAATAAGTAGATAATGGTGGATTTATAACGGAAGATAACTATCTCCATTGCTATGAGGCCTATTGAGGTGAAAAAAAAATGTCATGAGAGTTTAAAAGGACAATATCATACCATTGCAGAGGACTACGAACATAATGTAATTCAAATTCAATAAAGAAGACTAACCATTAACTTAAACACAATATGTTGTACTATCTCATTCTCATTTGCAAAGTCATTAAGTCATGTTAAAATGCCATAATCTAAATTCAACTAAAACATCTATAATAGCTTCAGACCGTCAAGCCCTTCCAATCCATCAAGAAAACACAATGCCTCCGTTTCTCTTGTATTTCTAACTAATCCATTAACCAACATTCAAATTCTCCAACCAAAAAAGAAGAAAAAATTTGTAGTCACTTTAAAGAGTGAATCGATTTAAGAAGAAAGCTTCCTATTGAAATCTGGCAAGTTATTAGCAGGTAACACCAATCGTAATTCAATTTATTTGCTATATGAAAAATTTTCAAATTGAATGCCTTTCTATTTCTCAATAATTTTGTCTGTCGCTAATGAAAATTTTAATTTTCCAACTCTTAAAGAAAGAATAAAAAGGCCCTTTAAAGTACTAACAAGCCACTTTACACCATGATTCAATTAGTATTTAAAGTAGAATAATTAGTCTGAGTCCGAGTAACCAACAACCTCAAGGTTACTACTTCCATATGTGAGCATGTGATCTTTAGTGCCTTGTAAGTATCTTAAAATCTTCTTTGCAACTTTTCATTGAAATAGTTCGAGATTTGATGGATAACGACCAACATTCTGACCACAAAGCTTATATTTGACTTAGTATAGGTCTGAGCGTACATAAAACTCCCAACTAAAGAAGCATAAGGGATATTATCCATTTCTTTATGCTCCAAATCATTCCTGGGACATTGAAATAAATTGAAATTGTCCCCTTTTCTGAATGGAAATTAGACTAGGTTTATATGATTCCATCTTAAATCTTTCTAGAACTTTGTTGATGTAAGCCTTTTGAGACAACCCAAAATTCCTTATGATCTATTTCAATCATATAGGAAGCTTCACTCATATCCTTCATCTCAAAGTTGCTAGAAAAGTAATCCTTACCATCATGCAGTGACCCACAATCATTAGCGGCAAGAGGAATATCATCTACACACAACACAGGGATTTGGAGGAGAAAATATATTTTGATTCAACATTAAAATATAAACCGAACCTAAAGAATAGGAGATTCAAACAAATCTTAAAAAAAAATTAAAATAAGGAAAAAAAAAACTTGATATTAAGGTGCAACCATATAGAAGATTGTTGATTTTGTATATTATATTGAATAATCAGAATTTATAATTAGCCTTTACAAAGGTGAATAAATAAACACGAACAAACCAAGAAAGGAAAATACATAAAGAAAAAATACTATAAAGAAAAATAATAATTAGGAATAAACTCTAATTTACGTTAATACCCTCTCTCAAACGAACAACCCAAGTTGATTTTCTGAAGCAAATCAGCAGATCTGGACTGAAAACAAAAACCCACGAAGAATGAAACCATGAAAAGTTTTTGGACTAGAAATAGAGAACCACGATCAAATATTTGAAACGGAACAAATGACCTATAACAGAAAAACAAAGGATGAACCCACAAACAAAAATAGTTGATACAACTAAACAGGTGAACCAAATTAATTAAACCAAACCAAACTAAAATCAATTTGATTGAAGTGAATTGAATCAGCCTAATTGAAGCAAATCTTAAACTCATTCCAGAACACGATCTAAGACAAATCTGAACGTGAGAGGATTGAGGCTACTGATCCATGGTCGACGAGCTGTGTGCGACAAATTCGTGGTGGGTGGTTTCACAGGCAACGAGGCTGCGAGTCGAAAAACGAAGAACATGAAATCTAGAGATGCACGAACTAAAAATGTATTGGACAACAACGATATGGATTGGGCAAAACGGGACCGGACAGATTTGAGGCGAGCGACAAAGGATGACGACTGGATGATTTAGAAGTGAAGACGTGAAACGAGACCGATGGATCTGGACGACGTTGATCTGGATGGATTGAGTGCAAGAGGACTTGGCTGGCTACACATGCATGTAATCACAATGAAGGAAATGTATATGTACGTGGGTGGCAATGACAGCTGGAGCAGAGCTGGATGACAATAGCATAATAACTATACTAAACCCTAATGGGCAATGCTAGCGAAGGAAGGGTTTTGATTGATGACAGAGCGGGTAGAAATCAAGGCAAGGCAAAATATTTATGTGATGAGGGATCGAACAGAGGCAATAGAGAGTTGGGGAGACAATAGCTAAAAATTATAGAACTCTAGAATTTTAGGGCTCTCATACCATGTTGATTTAGTAAATTATATTGAATAATATAATCATAATTCACAATCAGACTTTTATAAAGATAAATAAATAGACACCAAGAAACTAAGAAAGGAAAATACAAAAAGAGAAAATATTATAAAGGAAAATATTAATTAGGAATAAACCCTAACTGACATTAACAGAGATACAGGAAATTAGGGGTGTGCAAAATTTGGTCCAAACTGAAGGTTCTTTCTATTTTTCAGGGATTTTTGGTTCATTGCTTGAAAGAACTGGTTTGATCGGTTTGGTTATTGATTCAATAGTTAAACATGTGGGGATTGGTGTCCTAATTCTTCCGGAGTCTCGTAGTTTGTAAACACTATACACATTGTTATTAATAAAAATAAGAGTTATTTTATTTTACATTTACTCATATCCAATAAACAAAGCTCCATGGTTATTGTATGAAAACTTAAGCATGTATATGAGATATACATGTGGATCATGCCTTAAGTGATAACCTAAAAAGATTTGTAGTATAAGGATTAAGGAGGGATACTTGATCCTGGTGGCACTACGAATACGACCCGCTTTGTAGAGATTTACAAGTGTTGTGAACTACTATAGATGGTTGATCCTGACCATTCATGTGGAGACATGCGAGTGGGGGTGTCCTATATAAAGAGTTTGTATCAGACCGAACCACGAGATGACTAGTCTCTTTATATAATGCCCTTGATACTTGAGACTTACATCTCACCTAAACAACCATAGGTGACATGACCTTAATCCTGAGTGTTTCGAGAACTCCTACCTTTGAGGGTGGTTCTTTGATTAGTATGAGTGAGAGTGGCCAGATAGCCAACTCAACAAGCCTACCTTTTTGGGGATTTGTCTGATTAGGGAGCTGGTAACTCAGTTATACAAGATGGAATTTTCTCATTCCCCGAAGCAGGGGTAAGTAGATAGATTACTCCCTTAAGGGCTTATTCCAAGTCTTGAATATAGTAGCCATAAATTCTCTTTGGAAGAGAAGACTCAGTCATAGTAGGACTATGATTGATGTGTTAGGATTGGTGTCCTAATTCTCCCGAAGTCTCGTTGTTTTGTAAAGATACACATTGTTCAATGAATAAAATAAGTGTTATTTAATTCTGGCCTTTACTCATATCCAATAAACAAAGCTCCTTGGTTATCTTATGTGAACTTAAGCATATATATGTGATATACAAGTGGATCATGGCTTAAGTGATAATCTAAATCGGTATGTATATAAGGATTAAGGTGGGATACCTGATCCTTGTGACACTACGGATACAGCTCACTTTGTAGAGGTTTGCAAGTGTTGTAAACTACTACAAATGGTAGATCTTGACCATTCATGTGGAGACATGAAGCGAGGGTGTCCTATACAAAGAGTTTGTATAAGACCAGAACCACGAGATGACTAGACTTTATATATAACGCCGTTGATACTAGAGACTTGCATCTCACCTAAACGACCATAGGTGACACGACCTCAATTCTAAGTATTTTGGAAACTCCTGCTTTTGAGGGCGGTCCCTTGATTAGTATGGGTGAGAGTGGCCAGATTGCCAACTCAACATGCCTACCTTTTTGGGGACGTGTCTGATCTAGGAGCTGGGAACTCAATCCACAAGATGGAATTCACTCATTTCTCAAACAAGAATAAGTATAGAGATTGCTCTCTTAAGGGCTGATTTTGGGGCTTGAACATAGTGGCCACAACTTCTCTTTGGAAGAAAAGACTCAGTCATAGTAGGACTATGACTTATGTTCATTAGAGGGATCAATGGTACTTAAGGAGACAGATGTAACTATAGGGGCATAACGATTATTGGCCAGCTGTACTTACGAGCGATCTGTGAAGGGTTGTCACACTTCTGATTGGTTAAGATGGACACATAATATATCTATGGTAAGAAGAGTTCAATTGTCTGTCTTTAGTGAAATGTCTGGCAGTTAATGGATGGTGGATCCCGTAACTAAAGAGTTTAGTCAGTTATTCACGCTCTCTTTGGATATGGTGGAGAAGGGTTTTATTACTTCGTCGAACAGTTCATTTGGTTAGCTAAATCTGGTTTGATTGACAAATGACTCTTAAGTCGCTTGCAGAAGATCAGAGTGGCAGTGGGATTTATCGGGTATGTTGGGAGTATTTGTTGAAATTTAGGGATTTAAATTGTCTTCTTAAAGATGAGGCATGTTTGAAAGTGAGTATTGAGCTTGCAGTCACCGGGGGAATGGAAATCTGGAAGAGGATGAGAAGATGAAGAAGTTGTGTGCGAAATTGTTGATGGACAAGCTTTCGATTGTTCAAGATTTTGTCGATGGGATTCATGGCGGTGGCGAACATTCGTCATGGAAATGGCCAATTTTCAGGTCCTCTACTAATTTCTTATGCTAATCTTCTCTCGGTATTGATTAGCACTCATATGAATTGGATATCATTCTGAAAATAACTTTTGATTTTACTAGGCTAAATTTTCTATTTATTTGAAAACATTCATAGCACAGAGCCAGACATTATATATCTCAAGAATAATAAGCACAATACAAGAATTTGATCCTAAAATTTCAATGGATTATTGTTACTCTTCTCCCATTTTTAGCTTGAAGCTTGTTACAGTTCAATTCATTGGTTTTCACAACCATTACCATTACAATAATCCTTGACCATAGGTTCTTGTTTTCTTCAATTGATTATGATGGTAGCTGCCACTTTTATCCAGTATAGGCCATCTTAGATTGTGTTGTTGCCGTGTTCAAAAGTATTCTGATCTATGGCACTTATCAGAGTGTTCATGTTTAGATTAAAAGTTGGAACCTACTTCAATGCCATTTGTCAATTCCCTTGAATCAATTATTCTAGTTAGATGATGGGTTAGATTTGTTTCAAGTCCAAATCAAGTTCAAGATGTTATATTTATCCTAATCCAACTTAAAATCAATAACTTTTAAGATTTAACCCAATGCATGGTTTTGGTTAGATTGATAGAAAGTGTCTTGCCATTGGGGTATCTTAACACTAACCAACATTATTGGTATCCATGGATTTTTCTGAGTCAGAAGATCAGAACAATGCCTCAGATCTATGATTAACATTTGGTATTTTCTAGCTCTTCATTATGGTTTCTTTAACTTTACATTACGTAATCATTATTCTTTTCAATTTTTAATTTTGCTAAAATTTGAGCATTTAATGGGATTGGGTATTCCCTGCTTTCAAATTTGGTCATTTACAATTTCTTAAACGGGATATTGTGCTGTGCTTTTTAGCTCTCCAATCATTTGTATACACATTGTCACAAACACCAAGCTGCTTGAAAGCAGATATTTCCTTTTTCTTTTAGTTTGTTTTAAATAATGGGTTGTGAGTTTAAGGAACTTAACTTAGCTTTGCTTTATATGCTTATTTAAGGACATATTTGGGAGTGTTTTAAAATGATATATCACTTTGTCGTTTTTAGAATCACTTCAAGATATGCTTTTTGTGATTCAAAATCAATTTTAATTGTTTGAAAAGCTCATTTAAAAATGTAAAATCAAATGTTAAATTGATTTGAAATATTAAAAACATATTTGAGAATGATTTTGAATATGAAGAAAATGATTTTGACCATTTCAAAATCATTTTTAAACATTTGTGATGTAATTTTTTAGATTCTTTTGTTGTCTTTCTAAGAATCACTTCCAAACATGTCTATTTTGTTGTAGCTTTATTTCATGTTATTAGATTTTATGTTATGGCTTTATTGTGTTTTTAGTAATTCGAACTGAATTTCTTTTTCTTTTTTTTTTTTTTTTAGAATAGATACAACAACAAGGAGGATCCCACAGCCCGGGATCAAGGCATCAACGCAACAAAGCACAAGCAAAGACAGAGCAACAAAAACAAACATAGCTAAGAAAATAAAACATGAAATAAACATTGAAGAGAAATTTCAAGAGAAATAAATAATTCAATGATTTGATCAAAAAATATTACTATGGTTCGAGAGAAAATAAGAGTATCGACTCGGACACTAAAGTGGAAGTGTGTTGAATCAAGAGCAGACAGTAAGCGTCTTTATTATGGACGCTTTATTCTGTCTCCACTTATGAAGGGGCAAGCAGATACTATAGGCATTGCGATGCGAAAAGCTTTGCTTGGAGAAACCAAATATAAACGTAAAAAAAAAAAAAAAAAAAAAAAAAAAAAAAAAAAAACCCAAACACTAAGGATAAAGCCAGAGAAGAGAGACAAAAACTTCATAACTAGGGACAACAGCAAAATAGAGAGCAAGAACAAGTTCAAAAAGAAGAAAAGCAACCATAACATGCTAGATAAGACCAATCCGGTAACCAGGCCTCCAAATTACTCCCTGCATCATAAACCACCGTAGACCCATATGAATCCAAAATTGCACCCCCCCGGAACCAAGGATCCCACAAAACAAAACAAGATCGTCCATCACTGACCATCAAACGAACCAGATGCTTGAATCTATCTTTATAATGCAAGATAGCCCTCAAGCACCAAGACCTCCCAACCTCACTTCGAACAGCCCACAGACTGAATTTCGACATTGGAGTTGAGCGTTAATTAACACTCCAACTCCCCCTTCCATTTGCACACCAATTTACTAATTAATCAGTATTCCATTATTAATTATTTCTCTGTGAAGTCAAGATTTTAACTTTGTTTTTTATTATGTTGATGACATTTTGTGTATTTGATTTTGGTTATTTGATTTTGATTGTTACAGTTTTTCAAGGATAGGAACTAGAGGGGTGGGGAAAGAATTGATTAGGAGCATTCTTACACTTGTAAGTTAAACCAATTCAATTTGGAATAGTTGGTTATATTTTCTTTTAGCTACTTTTATTTTATAAACTTTGAAAATGTTTCTTACACTTGTATGTTTCCTAATTATACTTATACATAATAGATAGTCTTCCATCATGTAATGTTGAAATAAAGCTTTCTCATCTATGCCAGTTAAATCTTTTTACCTTTTTACCTTTCTTTTGTTTAAGGGTCATAATTAAATGGATTTTGTTGATGTTAAGTATGATGGAGGCATGGCTGCGAAATTTGAATATATTGAAATAGGGGAGACTATCTTCTTAAGTACAACTCGTTTATGCTTAACAAATCATAAAATATGATTAGTTCATGGACGTGAAAACTACTTCTATTGTGAATACAATAATTTTTCTTCAATTGGTTTATAAGAAATTTAGATTTGGATTATTGTTCTTTTCTCTCTTGATTTGATTCTGATTTTGATTGTATTCTTTGAATTAGATATTTGTGTCTTGAACCCTACCCAATGGAGAATTTGGAGTTTCTTAAAGCTAATAATATTAAGTTTTTTTATTCAAAATTGAAGGCAAAAATGTATATTGTGATATCTTCTCTTTCACTTTCTTTGTTTTCTTTTTCTATTAAATTGTAATAGTTGTTCGTGTAAATTATATATGTACGTTCTAGTACTAATCGGTGATTATAATTGGATTCTTGCAGAAGCCTTTCATTTTGATTTTGAAGGATTTTATTATTAAGGCTCTAAAAATCCTAATTGGTACTGAGTATTTCATCAGATAATATCTGAATTTCAGTTTTTGTTTATGCTCTTTCTTCTTGTTTTGATC
>NW_028327028.1:0-46000 GCF_027475165.1 Benincasa hispida
GGATTAAAGCAAAACTATCTTGGTTATAAATGTGTTAGTATACTAAATTTCAAACTTTATTACTTTGTTATCAAAAGATAAATTTGTTATTTAAAAAGAGATAAATTAGAAATTTAAAAGCGGACTGAATTTGTTATAAAACTTAATTTCAAAACTTTGTTAGTTTGTTACTTTAAAATAATTTTTTTATTGAAAATAATTAAATCATTTTCATTCTTAAATTATTGTCATGGAAATTAATGGACCAAATGAATTAATCTAGGACTATAAAAGATGAAGCTACTATAAATTTTATTTTAAAATGGATGGACTAAAATTTTCTTTCAAAGTTATCATAGAAATCAATTCAAAACACACCAGAGATTATATAGTTCACAAAACAATCACTAAAATCAAGAAAAAAACAATCAGATAACCCTATCCCATGCCTTCATCCCAAACACAGGCTTCAAAAACCCAGACTTTATCCCAAAAACAGGTATTCGTGATTTTCAGACTTCAGAACGCTCTCAGATAAGCCCCCAGACATTTCATTCCCAGGCTTTTTTGGATTGGTCCAAAAAATTTTCCCAACCCAATTTATATATACCCAAAAATCCTCATTTTGAAGACCTTTAAATGGGAGAAGATGATTTTTTTTTTTTATAAATGAAGTTGATCTTTTCTTTTTCTTTTTTTTTTTTTTGGTACAAATTGATGGTGTAAGAATTTGAACAACAAACTTTTTGATCCTTAACATATATACATAAGCTCTTCTTGGCTCTTACCTTTTTATTTTCACTTTATCATTCAAATTAATAAAAATAACAATAGAAATGTAACGTTTTATTTTTCAATTAACTAACATTGAAGCTTTTTCTAAACAATAAAAAATAAAAAAAACTAAATTAAAAAAAGAAATTGTAGTGTGGTGTTTTTGGAATATCTTCAAGGGGAAAGATAGAAACTAGTTAGTTTTGGTTGGAAGATGTTGATAAATATAATTTAATATCTTAAATTTTTAAAAGTATTTTAAATATCAAAATAATTTTGGTTGCACTATATCCAAAAATCAAAAGTAATTTTATTAATTATAGATATGTTTTTCCTTTCTTATTTTTGAATTATTTATTTCTCAAATGTTTCTATAAATATAGATTTTAAATCGATAAAGAATTTTCTTTTTATTTATTCATATTCTTGAAAAATACTATGTATAACATATTGAACACGCTTTTAACTTAATAGTTCGTTCAAATGTTTCCATAAAAAAATTAATTTTGTTAAAAAAAATCCTTTTGTTGCGAAAGTGATTTTGAACACGTTCCTATTAATTACATTTTAGTTTTGAATGAATGAACAAATTACCATGTTCTATTGAAACTAATGAAATCAACTTTTCTAATTTCCTATTTTCCCCCAATCACACTCTCATTTGATAATAAAGTATATAGTATAGGGTCATTTTCTTCTTAAATGTATGTTTAATGTTGTACTCAAATTTTCAAATTGAATGACTTTCTATTTCTCAATAATTTTGTCTGTCGCTAATGAAAATTTTAATTTTCCAACTCTCAAAGAAAGAATAAAAAGGCCCTTTAAAGTACTAACAAGCCACTTTACACCATGATTCAATTAGTATTTAAAGTAGAATAATTAGTCTGAGTCCGAGTAACCAACAACCTCAAGGTTACTACTTCCATATGTGAGCATGTGATCTTTAGTGCCTTGTAAGTATCTTAAAATCTTCTTTGCAGCTTTTCATTGAAATAGTTCGAGATTTGATGGATAACGACCAACATTCCGACCACAAAGCTTATATTCGACTTAGTATAGGTTTGAGCGTACATCAAACTCCCAACTAAAGAAGCATAAGGGATATTATCCATTTATTTATGCTCCAAATCATTCCTGGGACATTGAAATAAATTGAAATTGTCCCCTTTTCTGAATGGAAATTAGACTAGGTTTATATGATTCCATCTTAAATCTTTCTAGAACTTTGTTGATGTAAGCCTTTTGAGACAACCCAAAATTCCTTATGATCTATTTCAATCATATAGGAAGCTTCACTCATATCCTTCATCTCAAAGTTGCTAGAAAAGTAATCCTTACCATCATGCAGTGACCCACAATCATTAGCGGCAAGAGGAATATCATCTACACACAACACAGGGATTTGGAGGAGAAAATATATTTTGATTCAACATTAAAATATAAACCGAACCTAAAGAATAGGAGATTCAAACAAATCTTAAAAAAAAATTAAAATAAGGAAAAAAAAACTTGATATTAAGGTGCAACCATATAGGAGATTGTTGATTTTGTATATTATATTGAATAATCAGAATTTATAATTAGCCTTTACAAAGGTGAATAAATAAACACGAATAAACCAAGAAAGGAAAATACATAAAGAAAAAAATACTATAAAGAAAAATAATAATTAGGAATAAACTCTAATTTACGTTAATACCCTCTCTCAAACGAACAACCCAAGTTGATTTTCTGAAGCAAATCAGCAGATCTGGACTGAAAACAAAAACCCACGAAGAATGAAACCATGAAAAGCTTTTGGACTAGAAACAGAGAACCACGATCAAATATTTGAAACGGAACAAATGACCTATAACAGAAACACAAAGGATGAACCCACAAACAAAAATAGTTGATACAACTAAACAGGTGAACCAAATTAATTAAACCAAACCAAACTAAAATCAATTTGATTGAAGTGAATTGAATCAGCCTAATTGAAGCAAATCTTAAACTCATTCCAGAACACGATCTAAGACAAATCTGAATGTGAGAGGATTGAGGCTACTTATCCATGGTCGACGAGCTGTGTGCGACAAATTCGTGGTGGGTGGTTTCACAGGCAACGAGGCTGCGAGTCGACAAACGAAGAACATGAAATCTAGAGATGCACGAACTAAAAATGTATTGGACAACAACGATATGGATTGGGCAAAACGGGACCGGACAGATTTGAGGCGAGCGACAAAGGATGACGACTGGATGATTTAGAAGTGAAGACGTGAAACGAGACCGATGGATCTGGACGACGTTGATCTGGATGGATTGAGTGCAAGAGGACTTGGCTGGCTACACATGCATGTAATCACAATGAAGGAAATGTATATGTACGTGGGTGGCAATGACAGCTGGAGCAGAGCTGGATGACAATAGCATAATAACTATACTAAACCCTAATGGGCAATGCTAGCGAAGGAAGGGTTTTGATTGATGACAGAGCGGGTAGAAATCAGGGCAAGGCAAAATATTTATGAGATGAGGGATCGAACAGAGGCAATAGAGAGTTGGGGAGACAATAGCTAAAAATTATAGAACTCTAGAATTTTAGGGTTCTCATACCATGTTGATTTAGTAAATTATATTGAATAATATAATCATAATTCACAATCAGACTTTTATAAAGATAAATAAATAGACACCAAGAAACTAAGAAAGGAAAATACAAAAAGAGAAAATATTATAAAGGAAAATATTAATTAGGAATAAACCCTAACTGACATTAACAGAGATACAGGAAATTAGGGGTGTGTAAAATTTGGTCCAAACTGAAGGTTCTTTCTATTTTTCAGGGATTTTTGGTTCATTGCTTGAAAGAACTGGTTTGATCGGTTTGGTTATTGATTCAATAGTTAAACATGTTGGGATTGGTGTCCTAATTCTTCCAGAGTCTCGTAGTTTGTAAACACTATACACATTGTTATTAATAAAAATAAGAGTTATTTTATTTTGCATTTACTCATATCCAATAAACAAAGCTCCATGGTTATTGTATGAAAACTTAAGCATGTATATGAGATATACAAGTGGATCATGCCTTAAGTGATAACCTAAAAAGATCTGTAGTATAAGGATTAAGGAGGGATACCTGATCCTGGTGGCACTACGGATACGACCCGCTTTTTAGAGATTTACAAGTGTTGTGAACTACTATAGATGGTTGATCCTGACCATTCATGTGGAGACATGCGAGTGGGAGTGTCCTATATAAAGAGTTTGTATCAGACCGAACCACGAGATGACTAGTCTCTTTATATAATGCCCTTGATACTTGAGACTTACATCTCACCTAAACAACCATAGGTGACATGACCTTAATCCTGAGTGTTTCGAGAACTCCTACCTTTGAGGGTGGTTCTTTGATTAGTATGAGTGAGAGTGGCCAGATTGCCAACTCAACAAGCCTACCTTTTTGGGGATTTGTCTGATTAGGGTGCTGGTAACTCAGTTATACAAGATGGAATTTTCTCATTCCCCGAAGCAGGGGTAAGTAGATAGATTACTCCCTTAAGGGCTGATTCCAAGTCTTGAATATAGTAGCCACAAATTCTCTTTGGAAGAGAAGACTCAGTCATAGTAGGACTATGATTGATGTGTTAGGATTGGTGTCCTAATTCTCCCGGAGTCTCGTTGTTTTGTAAAGATACACATTGTTCAATGAATAAAATAAGTGTTATTTAATTCTGGCCTTTACTCATATCCAATTAACAAAGCTCCTTGGTTATCTTATGTGAACTTAAGCATGTATATGTGATATACAAGTGGATCATGGCTTAAGTGATAATCTAAATCGGTATGTATATAAGGATTAAGGTGGGATACCTGATCCTGGTGACACTACGAATACGGCTCACTTTGTAGAGGTTTTCAAGTGTTGTAAACTACTACAAATGGTAGATCTTGACCATTCATGTGGAGACATGGAGCGAGGGTGTCCTATACAAAGAGTTTGTATAAGACCAGAACCACGAGATGACTAGACTTTATATATAACGCCGTTGATACTAGAGACTTGCATCTCACCTAAACGACCATAGGTGACACGACCTCAATCCTAAGTATTTTGGAAACTTCTGCTTTTGAGGGCGGTCCCTTGATTAGTATGGGTGAGAGTGGCCAGATTTCCAACTCAACATGCCTACCTTTTTGGGGACGTGTCTGATCTATGAGCTGGGAACTCAATCCACAAGATGGAATTCACTCATTTCCCAAACAAGGATAAGTATAGAGATTGCTCTCTTAAGGGCTGATTTTGGGGCTTGAACATAGTGGCCACAACTTCTCTTTGGAAGAAAAGACTCAGTCATAGTAGGACTATGACTTATGTTCATTAGAGGGATTAGTGGTACTTAAGGAGACAGATGTAACTATAGGGGCATAACGATTATTGGCCAGCTGTACTTACGAGCGATCTGTGAAGGGTTGTCACACTTCTGATTGGTTAAGATGGACACATAATATATCTATGGTAAGAAGAGTTCAATTGTCTGTCTTTAGTGAAATGTCTGGCAGTTAACAGATGGTGGATCCCGTAACTAAAGAGTTTAGTCAGTTATTCACGCTCTCTTTGGATATGGTGGAGAAGGGTTTTATTACTTCGTCGAACAGTTCATTTGGTTAGCTAAATCTGGTTTGATTGACAAATGACTCTTGAGTCGCTTGCAGAAGATCAGAGTGGCAGTGGGATTTATCGGGTATGTTGGGAGTATTTGTTGAAATTTAGGGATTTGAATTGTCTTCTTAAAGATGAGGCATGTTTGAAAGTGAGTATTGAGCTTGCAGTCACCGGGGGAATGGAAATCTGGAAGAGGATGAGAAGATGAAGAAGTTGCGTGCGAAATTGTTGATGGACAAGCTTTCGATTGTTCAAGATTTTGTCGATGGGATTCATGGCGGTGGCGAACATTCGTCCTGGAAATGGCCAATTTTCAGGTCCTCTACTAATTTCTTATGCTAATCTTCTCTCGGTATTGATTAGCACTCATATGAATTGGATATCATTCTGAAAATAACTTTTTATTTTACTAGGCTAAATTTTCTATTTATTTGATAACATTCATAGCACAGAGCCATACATTATATATCTCAAGAATAATAAGCACAATACAAGAATTTGATCCTAAACTTTCAATGGATTATTGTTACTCTTCTCCCATCTTTAGCTTGAAGCTTGTTACAGTTCAATTCATTGGTTTTCACAACCATTACCATTACAATAATCCTTGACCATAGGTTCTTGTTTTCTTCAATTGATTATGATGGTAGCTGCCACTTTTATCCAGTATAGGCCATCTTAGATTGTGTTGTTGCCGTGTTCAAAAGTATTCTGATCTATGGCACATATCAGAGTGTTCATGTTTAGATTAAAAGTTGGAACCTACTTCAATGCCATTTGTCAATTCCCTTGAATCAATTATTCTAGTTAGATGATGGGTTAGATTTGTTTCAAGTCCAAATCAAGTTCAAGATGTTATATTTATCCCAATCCAACTTAAAATCAATAACTTTTAAGATTTAACCCAATGCATATGGTTTTGGTTAGATTGATAGAAAGTGTCTTGCCATTGGGGTATCTTAACACTAACCAACATTATTGGTATCCATGGATTTTTCTGAGTCAGAAGATCAGAACAATGCCTCAGATCTATGATTAACATTTGGTATTTTCTAGCTCTTCATTATGGTTTCTTTAACTTTACATTACGTAATCATTATTCTTTTCAATTTTTAATTTTGCTGAAATTTGAGCATTTAATGGGATTGGGTATTCCCTGCTTTCAAATTTGGTCATTTACAATTTCTTAAACGGGATATTGTGATGTGCTTTTTAGCTCTCCAATCATTTGTATACACACTGTCACAAACACCAAGCTGCTTGAAAGCAGATATTTCCTTTTTCTTTTAGTTTGTTTTAAATAATGGGTTGTGAGTTTAAGGAACTGAACTTAGCTTTGCTTTATATGCTTATTTAAGGACATATTTGGGAGTGTTTTAAAATGATATAAATCACTTTGTCGTTTTTAGAATCACTTCAAGATATGCTTTTTGTGATTCAAAATCAATTTTAATTGTTTGAAAAGCTCATTTAAAAATGTAAAATCAAATGTTAAATTGATTTGAAATATTAAAAACATATTTGAGAATGATTTTGAATATGAAGAAAATGATTTTGACCATTTCAAAATCATTTTTAAACATTTGTGATGTAATTTTTTAGATTCTTTTGTTGTCTTTCTAAGAATCACTTCCAAACATGTCTATTTTGTTGTAGCTTTATTTCATGTTATTAGATTTTATGTTATGGCTTTATTGTGTTTTTAGTAATTCGAACTGAATTTCCTTTTCTTTTTTTTTTTTTAGAATAGATACAACAACAAGGAGGATCCCACAGCCCGGGATCAAGGCATCAACGCAACAAAGCACAAGCAAAGACAGAGCAACAAAAAGCAAACATAGCTAAGAAAATAAAACATGAATATAACCAAATACAAACGTAAAAAAAAAATAAATAAAAAAAAAATAAAAAAAAAAACCCAAACATTAAGGATAAAGCCAGAGAAGAGAGACAAAAACTTCATAACTAGGGACAACAACAAAATAGAGAGCAAGAACAAGTTCAAAAAGAAGAAAAACAACCATAACATGCTAGATAAGACTAATCCGGTAACCAGGCCTCCAAATTACTCCCTGCATCATAAATCACCGTAGACCCATATGAATCCAAAATTGCACCCCCCCGGAACCAAGGATCCCACAAAACAAAACAAGATCGTCCATCACTGACCATCAAACGAACCAGATGCTTGAATCTATCTCTATAATGCAAGATAGCCCTCAAGCACCAAGACTTCCCAACCTCACTTCGAACAGCCCACAGACTGAATTTCGACATTGGGGTTGAGCGTTAATTAACACTCCAACTCCCCCTTCCATTTGCACACCAATTTACTAATTAATCAGTATTCCATTATTAATTATTTCTCATTATTTCTTGTGAAGTCAAGATTTTAACTTTGTTTTTTTTATTATGTTGATGACATTTTGTGTATTTGATTTTGGTTATTTGATTTTGATTGTTATAGTTTTTCAAGGATAGGAACTAGAGGGGTGGGGAAAGAATTGATTAGGAGCATTCTTACACTTGTAAGTTAAACCAATTCAATTTGGAATAGTTGGTTATATTTTCTTTTAGCTACTTTTATTTTATAAACTTTGAAAATGTTTCTTACACTTGTATGTTTCCTAATTATACTTATACATAATAGATAGTCTTCCATCATGTAATATCGAAATAAAGCTTTCTCATCTATGCCAGTTAAATCTTTTTACCTTTTTACCTTTCTTTTGTTTAAGGGTCATAATTAAATGGATTTTTTTGATGTTAAGTATGATGGAGGCATGGCTGCGAAATTTGAATATATTGAAATAGGAGAGACTGTCTTCTTAAGTACAACTCGTTTATGCTTAACAAATCATAAAATATGATTAGTTCATGGACGTGAAAACTACTTCTATTGTGAATACAATAATTTTTCTTCAATTGGTTTATAAGAAATTTAGATTTGGATTATTGTTCTTTTCTCTCTTGATTTGATTCTGATTTTGATTGTATTCTTTGAATTAGATATTTGTGTCTTGAACCCTACCCAATGGAGAATTTGGAGTTTCTTAAAGCTAATAATATTAAGTTTTTTTATTCAAAATTGAAGGCAAAAATGTATATTGTGATATCTTCTGTTTCACTTTCTTTGTTTTCTTTTTCTATTAAATTGTAATAGTTGTTCGTGTAAATTATATATGTACGTTCTAGTACTAATCGGTGATTATAATTGGATTCTTACAGAAGCCTTTCATTTTGATTTTGAAGGATTTTATTATTAAGGCTCTAAAAATCCTAATTGGTACTGAGTATTTCATCAGATAATATCTGAATTTCAGTTTTTGTTTGTGCTCTTTCTTCTTGTTTTGATCTTTTCAGATCTTTAGAATATCTTTTAATTTGTTTTCTAATTTATCTCTGGTTTTTAGATGTTAAGAGTCATCCAATTTTGATCGACTACAAGTGGAAAGGTATGATATGATCCTAATCGACTTATATTCGTAAATTGTGAATCCATCTAATTATGAGAACTTTGTTGCATTTACTTAGGTAAGAACTTGTAGAAGTTTAAACCAAAATAAAAACTAACTTTTGTACCTACAAATATGATTAAGATGTTGGTTTGTTGTCCATTTGATGCAAAAGATCATTGATTTTATTAATGTATATACTTAGTCTATGTAGTTAGAGAGTTTTTAGGATTGATTGAGTTTTTTTGGGGTCTATTTTTGGTCCCTTGATACTGTATTTATACCCCATACCTTTTTTGTAAAATACATCTTAGAAAAATACATTATTGACATGGTATCAGAGCCCAACTAGGGAATCACCACCAACATCCATTCGTGCAGCCGGTCCAACCTCTGTCTGTTTTTTGTCTGTCTCAGTGCCTCCACTTCTATCCCTGTTTTTCATCCATCGGACTTGTGCCTTTGTTTTAGTGCCTCACCCAGATTACGTTTGTGCCTCGCCAACATCGCGCCAGCCCACCAGATTCCTACTTGTGGATCTGTCGACCCAGATTCGACCGCTCGAGTTGTTCATTGGCAACCCAAAGCCGGACCCCTGCTCAATGAGCCAAACGAGCTTTATCAGATCCATCAATCAAAATGTTTTTTCATCCATTTCGTGTCTGCTCAAATAGAAAACTGAGTTGAAATAAGCTAGATCAAGCCGACTGAGCCAAGAAGACGAGTCGAGCCGATTCTGTCTGAGCCGTTGAGCCAATATGTGTCGCGATGACTGAGTCATTGAATCGGAACTAATGTATGCTTCATGTCTCATACTTTGATGGACATGTGTGATTGATTAATTTCTCTCTTGACTGTCAGACTCATTGGGATTGGTGTCCTAATTCTCCCGGAGTCTCGTTGTTTTGTAAAGATACACATTTTTTATGAATAAAATAAATGTTATTTAATTCTGGCATTTACTCATATCCAATAAACAAAGCTCCATGGTTATCTTAAGTGAACTTAAGCATGTATATGTGATATACAAGTGGATCATGCCTTAAGTGATAACCTAAATAGGTATGTAGTATATGGATTAAGATGGGATACCTGATCCTGGTGATACTACGGATACAACCCGTTTGTTAAAGGTTTGTAAGTGTTGTAAACTACTACATATGGTAGATCTTGACCATTCATGTAGAGACGTGCGAGCGGGGGTGTCCTATACAAAGAGTTTGTATAAGACCTGAACCACGAGATGACTAGACTCTGTAGATAACACCGTTGATACTAGAGACATACATCTCACCTAAACGACCATAGATGACACGACCTCAATTCTGAGTGTTTTGGGAACTCCTGCCTTTGAGGGCGGTCATTTGATTAGTACGGGTGAGAGTGACCAGATTGCCAACTTATCATGCCTACTTTTTTGGGGACTTGTCCGATCTGGAAGCTGGGAACTCAATCCACAAGATGGAATTCACTTCTTTCCCGAAGCAGAGATAAGTAGAGAGATTGCTCCACTAAGGGCTGATTTCGGGGCTTGAACATAGAGGCCATAACTTTTCTTTGGAAGAGAGGACTCAGTCATAGTAGGACTATGACTTATGTTCATTAGAGGAATCAGTGGTACTTAAGAAGTTAGATGTATCTACAGGGGCATAACGGTTATTGGCCCAGCTGTACTTACGAGCGATCTGTGGAGGGTTGTCACACTTCTGATTGGTTAAGATGAACACATGATATATCTATGGTAAGAAGAGTTCAACTGTCTATCATTAGTGAAGTGTCTGGCAGTTAATGAATGGTGGATCCTGTGACTAAAGAGTTTAGTTAGTTATTCACGTACGATTGGAGCTTCGAGCTACAGGTCCATAAGGTCACCTTGGTATCTCAATGGATTTAGTTGAGGATCAGTTCTTGGTATTGATTTGAAATGTTCAAATTGACAAGAGGTATTTTGATTATATTTGATATAATCGATATGATGTATGAGATACATCTAATGGAGGATTAATGTAAACGAGATTTACATTAAGTACCATGGAATAGAAAAAGAACTATGGTTTATATGTTTCATGAGATGAAATATTAAAACTGTAGGTTATAAATATAGTATGATAAGTTGGTTATCATTTATATTTATAATAATATTAATTATTGGATAATTAATTCTTTTTCTCTAATAACCAATTGAGCGGGTGGTTATTGGTGGTTCGTGGTAATCTGAGATAAAAGGAAAATGGTTTTCTTAATCTTAGTAAGTTTTTTGAACGGTTTTTTCAAAAGTAATTTTGAGTTTTTCTCTCTCCGAAAAATATCTCACGGAAGCTTGTCAAGTAAATACCGATTTACTAAGTGACAACTTATTTTAGTAAACGATAGTGTAGTGTTTTGTAAGCGACAGACATGGTACTAAACGATGAGCTAAACGATCGCTTAGCTTTTGCTAGAGGGTTGCTTAGCTTTAGCTAAACGATTGGGCATCAACCTATACGATAGGTTTCAGCCATTTTCCACTTGCCCAATCGTGTACATGATCGGTGTTTCCTCCTTCTTCTTTGAAGTCGGTTGTAAATCGACATTGTACTCCTATAATGTCAGTTTTAAACCGACATTAAAACCCAGTTATGTAGTAGTAATCCAAAAAACACTATTCTTATATACATATGCATGTAGATACCAATTACAAAAAGAGCCCTTGCAATGGAAGTCAAATGATGTTTGGTTTGACTTAGTTGTCTTAAAATTAAAAGTTGCCTTTAAGAGCAATCAAGTATATGACTTTCTTTAATACAAACTTGCTCCTAAATATAGAGAATTCCTTAATCAAAAGTCGAAACTAAAAAAATATATATAATTTGAATTTTTTAAAAATTAGGATAGTGTGAATTCTAACTCGAAAATTGAGGTTATATCATTAAAAAAATTGTTTTCGTAATGATGTTTTGTTTTTACTATTTTTTTCAAATAAAAATTGAAACCTTGCTAGAAGACTGTTTTTTAAATTATTTTATTTGGATTCAGCCCAACCGATTAGTAGCATATTTGAGAGTTTTTTCAAGATGATTAAAATGTTTTTTTAAAAAGGGAAATTCTTATAAATAAAAAAATCCAAAAAATATTCACACTTTAAAATTTCAAAAGTGTTTTGTACTTTTGGAACTTTTTGATATAAAGTATAAATATTTTTAAATATTTTTTTATATTTAAAAAGGCACTTTTCAAAATAACTAAAAAAAATGATTTTAATAATTCAAAATCAATTTTAATAGTATAAAAATGTGATTTAAAAATGTAAAATTAAATATTAAATCAATTTTGAAAGATTAAGGGGTGTTTGACACATGGATTTGGAATTAGGAGGTTTGACATTAACCCAATTTGGTCCATTGGAACAAAATTCCTGGGATCAAAAAGTCATACTCATGGGTTTTGGAATGTTTTTTTTAATAAATGCCATAGGTTTGAGAAAATTTCTCTTCATCGTCTTTCTCTTGTCAATGGTTGTTGATTGCCATCGGTAACAACTATCGGTCGACTTTCATGATCTACTCTTGGCAACCAATAGTCTTAATCGTTGATGACCAATCGCCTTAATCATCAACGGATAGTCATTTAGATTGGCAAAGACTGATCGTCTTAATCCTCAACTGAATGTCTGGGACCGACTATTGGCCGTTAACGACCAGCTTGATCGTCGACAATTGACCATCTTCACTGATAGCGAGTGACCGTCTTAATCGTCGATTATCAACTGTTATGACTATTAACAAATATTTGATGACCAATGTCGTGACCTTCGACGACTGATTGTCATGATCATCGGTGATCGATTGACCTTTATGATCATTGACAACCGATCTATCGTCATAACCATCAACGATTGACTGACCATCTTGATCGTCGGCAAACTGATAGGAATTGCGATCGCAAGTGCTCATTGCATAAAAGCAGTTTATTTACTTATTTTATGCAAGAACAATGTGATGGTGCAAGTGAAATTGCGATCCAAAGAAACAAGGCGTCAAGCGCTTGAAGATTGTGATCGAAAGTCATGCGATCGTGAGAAGTTTTTTAAAAAGGTGGCCGCATAAAGACCGCGCATCAAGGTGACAACATAATAAATCATGATGGGACGGAAAGCTAATAACGGTCGAATCGAATTTAGTTGACAAGCCGTTAGAAGCCACACTGTAGCAAGTACACTCAACTTTCGGTGACCATTAATCGACGCATCAGAGCAGGAGAATTAATGCTGCCCATCATTGCAATCATTAGCAAGAAAGGCTGCTTCACCTTGAGCGCTATAAATACCGAAGAGCACCAATGTAAAAGGGGGTTACAGAGCTTAGCAAAATAGAGAATTAATTAGTTAGTATGTTCACGCACATACTCATACATATACTTAGAGAACGGAGAAGAGCAAGAAGACGAGGAAGCCGAGAGAGCATTCCCGGACAAATCGAGAGATTACTGGAAAGTGATACAATGGAGAGAGGGCCAACACTTGTGAGAGCAAGAATACACATCTAGAACAGAGTTGGAGTGAAAAAGAACAGTGTAAAAGGCCATGGGAAGCAAGACATTGCTTACCGGGTTTCTTGTCTTTCAAATCCATTTGTTATTTTGTATTCAGTACTTTATTTACAGAAAATGGAAATCTCATTTCAATCTAGTTCAATCTCTCCATACCACGCATGAGTAGCTAAATTTCTAAATGGGTTAAGAAGTACTTAGCAAGCATGACTTAAGATTTACATTTTATGCGATCATCTTGTCTTATGTATGCATCATTCACCCTTTAGATATACTTGAGAGAGTAGTCTAAAGATAGAATTTAGACTTGAGAGAGTCAAATTAGAATCTAGGCTTGAGAAAGTCAGATTAGAATTGCATAAGCAAGAAGTAGAAACTTAGACATAAGTTCTATTGCTATTTACACATCGCATATGTCCTAGAAATAGGAATGATTGTATGCAATCACCTTGTTTTATGTGTGCATCATTCATCATCGCATAGATAAGAGTAGAGGCTTGGACATAAGTCCTATTGATTGTTTCGCATATACATCGCATGTGTCCTAGAAATAGGAATTATGGCATTCTACATTGAGAGATGAAATGTTGTCATGTGTGTGTAGCATGATCGCATAACTTGTGCACAATCTTAGGAAAGTGTTAGCTAAATCCCTTCTCAACCCCTTCATCGCATACTCATTGTAACTCTACATTTTCATCAACTTTGCGTTCAACTCCGTCGCATAGGAAAAACCTTAATCAAAACACCATCCACTTCATTTGTTTACCACCGCTATATTTACTTAGTAGCCGTTGTGTTCGACCATGGACTTACAAGGAAACCTAAGAAGGCTTATACTTGGGTCTTGTTAGGAAAACTTGCATGAACAGTTATCACAATTACACACACCACATATCCATAAGGAAAACGCAATGCCTACGTTTCTATTGTATTTCTAACTAATCCATTAACCAACATTCAAATTCTCCAACCAAAAAAGAAGAAAAAAAAAATTTGTGGTCACTTTAAAAATTGAATCGGTTTAAGAAGAAAGCTTCCTACTGAAATCTGGCAAGTTATTAGCAGGTAAAACCAATCGTAATTCAATTTATTTGCTTCATGAAAAATTTCCAATTTGAATGACTTTCTACTTCTCAATAATTTTGTTTGTCGCTAATGAAAATTTTCACTTTCCAACTCTCAAAGAAATAGAATAAAAAGGCCCTTTAAAGTACTAACAAGCCACTTTACACCATGATTCAATTAGTCTTTAAAGTAGAATAATTAGTCTAAGTCCGAGTAACCAGCAACCTCAAGGTTACTACTTCCATATGTAAGCATGTGATCTTTAGTGCCTTGTAAATATCTTAAAACCTTCTTTCCAACTTTTCAATGAAATAGTTTGAGATTTGATGGATAACGACCCAACATTCCGACCACAAAGCTTATATACGGCTCAGTATAGGTCTGAGCATAACGCCCAACTAAAGAAGCATAAAGGATATTATCCATTTCTTTACGCTCCAAATCATTCTTGGGACATTGAAATAAATTGAAATTGTCCCCTTTTTGGATGGAAATTGGACTAGGTGTATATGATTCCATCTTAAATCTTTCTAGAACTTTATTGATGTAAGCCTTTTGAGACAACCCAAAATTCCGTATGATCTTTTCCAATCACATAGGAAACTTCACTCATATCCTTCATTTCAAAGTTGCTAGAAAGGTAATCCTTACCATCATGCAGTAACCCACAATCATTAGCAGCAAGAGGAATATCATCTACATACAACACAAGGATTGGGAGGAGAAAATATATTTTGATTTAACATTAAAACATAAACAGAACCTAAAGAATAAGAGATTCAAACAAATCTAAAACAAAAAAAAAAGTTAAAATAAGTGAAATAAAAAAAAACTTGATATTAATATGCAACCATATAGGAGATTGTTGATTTTGTATATTATATTGAATAATTGTTGATTATGTATATTATATTGAATAATCAGGATTTATAATTAGCCTTTTACAAAGGTGAATAAAAAAAGACCAAGAAAGCAAGAAAGAAAAATACAAAAAGGGAAAATACTATAAAGGAAAATACTAATTAGTTATAAACTCTAATTTACATTAACAGCCTCTCTCAAACTCAAGGTGATAGGATGGTGAAAGACCCAAGTTTGTGAAGAAAAACTTATGAATCAAAACAATAGATCTGGATCGAAAACAAAAACTCATGAAGAACGAAATCACGAAGAACTTTTGAACTAGAAATTGAGACCCATGATCAAAATATTTGAAAATGAAAGAAATGACCCATAACTGAAACACAGAGGATGAACCCACAAATGAAAATAGTTGAAACAACTAAATAGGTGAACCGGACTAATTAAACCAAACCAAACTAAAATCGGTTAGACTAAAGTGAATTAATGTGAAATCCGGATTTCAATTTCCCTACTTAAGCAGGTAATTAAGGGAATTAACTAAGTATGAGTGAAATCCATGTTGAAGAGAAGGAAATTTCTAAATGTTGAAT
Organism: Benincasa hispida; assembly: GCF_027475165.1. NCBI lineage: Eukaryota > Viridiplantae > Streptophyta > Magnoliopsida > Cucurbitales > Cucurbitaceae > Benincasa > Benincasa hispida. The sequence goes on from NW_028327028.1 coordinate 15,912, forward strand.
AGATTTTCTTTGAGTAGCTTTGAGTTAAGCCTTAATTAGTGAAATTTGGCTAAGTGTAAAGCCAAAAGAAACCATACGTGTGGTGTTAGGAAACATTAAACACATGAGATGAGGTTGAGTAAGTAGAGGTTTAAAAGAGACTAAGCATTAAACCAAAGGCAACCATGCGTTTGTGAAGTAGGACGCATGTTGACCAAAGCATTGACAAGAGGCGTTGTTAAGAGTTGCTCATGCGTTGAGGCAATCGTGTAGCAAAGGAGCGATGCTACACGATGAGGTAGGCGATCACGTAGCAAATGCGTGAAGCTAGATGAGGTAGGCGATCGTGTAGCAAATGCGCGAAGCTAAGCGATGAGGCAGACGATCCTATAGCAAAGGTACGGAGCTCAGCGATGCGCTAGACGATCGTAAAGATGCGAGCGGTGTTGAGAAGTGACGTGCTAGACGATCGAGCTATACGATAGGCAAAGAATCTACACGATCAGTGTAAGCACTAGACGATAAAGTGTCAGTGTTAAACGATAGGTGTGCCAGCTAAGCGATAGGCTATGCACGAGATTGCTGAGAGCGGGATCGTTTACTAAATGAATGAGCTACATAATAAGGCATAGTGCTAAGCGATAGACGATTACAGTGAGAGATTCATTAAACGATGGAGCTAAGCGATGAAGTGCAAGAGCTGCACGATGGACTAAACGATGAAGCGGTGTTGAGGCTTGCGTTACATAAGAATGATGAGCTCATCTAAACAAATGGCTATACCGAGAGGTGGTTAGACTTAAGTTAGTAGGAGCTAGACGAATTAAGTTTCATGCAAAGGAAGTCTTATGCATGAGGAAGACAACTCAAGTAGGTGTGTGGAATGAGAGTAGGTGAATGGTAAGGAAGTAGGTGGTGGCAAAACATGGTGCAAACACTTCAAGAGTAGGAGGTGTCTTGCATTGAAGGCTTGGTAAAGATGAGAATGATCATTTCCTTTAGCCTATAAATACCACCACAAGAGGTCTCTTCAGTACATAACTCAAAATTCTCTTGAAAAAAACATTAGAAAGAGTGTTCAAGAGCAGTTTCGGAGATAACCATGCGTTAACCATGAAGTTCCAAGAGGAGAAGATGTTGTTAGACAGTGAAGTCTGGAAGTGGCATCAACTTGAGATGAGGATTTCTCCTAGAATCCTCGTGTGTTTGGAGTGATTGTAAAGGCACTTAAAAGCTCTGAGAGTCTAATTTTCATGATAGGGCTGCCAGAGAAGAAGCTCCAAGTAATTGGGCTGAAGAGTGAAGAAAAGACAGAGGGGTCGAGCTGTCGGGTACGCTTGGGCCAGTCTTAATGTTTTGAAAATTCCGGCCAAACCACGAGAAGTTCTGAGCTAAGATTTTAATGTAAGCTTCTTGAGATAGTTTAGAGCATTTTTGTAGAAGGAAATATCTTGAGATAGGCTTGGAACTATGAGTAATCTGAGTTTTCATTTAAATCTGGATCTTAAGGATTCGAAAGGGAGCTTGAGGTGATCAAGGAACTCCTAGAAAGAAAGGTTCCTATCCTTACCAAGATGAGTGGTATTCCTTTAAGTCTAAAGCATATCTTTTAGAGTAAATTGTTTATGTTTATGTTATGAATGAGTAAATAGCATGTGAATGAGAATATATGATCGGGATGATCAGGGGGTCAATAGACCTAGTTTTTGAGCCGAGTGGAACCTCACGGGATGGTCAGGGGACCGAGAGGTCTAGTTCCTAAGCCTGTAGGAGGAACCTCATATGGGATGGTCAAAGGGCGACAAACCTAGCTTCTGAACCCATGAGCGGGGAGCTATGTGCACATAGGGAATAAAAGGAGAACGCAAAAGAGCAAGCGTTTATGATTAGTAACAGGTAACTATCTACCGTGCGTATAGATAGAAGTTGAGACAGACTCATTCAAAGCTATGGTTTGATTTTTAACCTCGTATTTATGATATGCTTGTTATTTATGAGCTAAAATAGACTCTAGATGTTGCTTACTACTCACTGAGCTTTGTGAAGCTCATTCTATTATTTCATGTTTTTCTTCCCAGGTAATGAAAGGTGAGAAGTTCCAAGCTGCTGCTAAGGTCAAGGTCTGCCACAAGCCACAGTCATACTTCCAGGGTTTTAGAATTATTGATGTAAACTTTGTAGTTAAGTCTTGGAGTTGTATAAACATTACATTGTAGTAATAAAATGGGCCTGTTTAATCAATTGTTGTTTATCTCCTTGACTTAAAGTTTATTGAGTGTATTAAAGAGGTTCAGATGGGCAGTAGGTATTACAAAAGGTTGATATATGCAGACCCTCACGCCTCTCCTCGAGCTCAGGAGGCGGGTTCGGGGCAGGGTGTGACAACTTGGTATCAGAGCATAAGTTTCTAGGAAAGTTGAAGAATTAGTTAATACCAGTTTGGTATCAAAACATAAGTTCTTGTAAACAGAAGGGTTGAGTTTAGAAAACCTGAGGTTTGAGTTCGGTAAAACCGGAGGGAAGTGTGGTAGAGTAAAGATTTAAAGAGAAATCTAAGAAGTTGGTCAAAGTGAGACTAAGAAGAATAGCGGAAGTGGCATGACCTAGCAGGCAACCGGAGCTGGAACTCACAACACTACCTGAAGATCTACTGAGAAAGGTAAGTATGAATTTAAGTTATTCTCATTTAGAGTTTGAGATTGAAAAGTTATTGTAGATAGTTTTGTTCAACGATTAGCTAAGAGATGGCTAGGAGAAGTATCGTTGACAAACTAAGAAGATAATATCAGAGTAGCGCAATAGAAGCGTGGTAATAGACAAGGTTATAAGAGTTTACAACAGTGGTTATTGTGAAACCTTAGGCCGAAGTAAGTACGAGTAAATTTCGAGGACGAAATTTTCTTAAGGGGGGAGGAATTTTGAAACCTGGATCTCAATTTCCCTACTTAAGCAGGTAATTAAGGGAATTAACTAAGTATGAGTTAAATTCTATGTTGCAGAGAAGGAAATTTCTAAGTATTGAATAGATTTTCTTTTAGTAGCTTTGAATTAAGCCTTAATTAGTGAAATTTGACTAAGTTAAAGCCAAAACAAACCATGCGTGTGGTATTAGGAATTATTAAACGCATGAGATGAGGTTGAGTAAGTAGAGGTTTAAAAGAGATTAAGCATTAAACCAAAGACAACCATGCGTTTGTGAGTTAGGATGCATGTTGGCCAAAGAATTGGCAAAAGGCATTGCCAAGAGTTGTTCATGTGTTGAGGGTGCGTGAGCGAGGGCAGAGAAAGCGAGAGAGGCTTGAGCATAAGGCACTGGGCAGATGATCGTATAGAAGTAAGCAATACTACATGATGAGGTAGGCGATCGTGTAGCAAAGGAGTGGCGCTACACGATGAGGTAGGCGATCACGTAGCAAATGCGCGAAGCTAAGTGATGAGGTAGGCGATCGTGTAGAAAATGCGTAAAGCTAAGCGATGAAGTAGGCATGGAGTTCAGCGATGTGCTAGATGATCGTAAAGATGTGCACGATGTTGAGAAGTGACGTGCTAGACGATCAAGCTATATAATAGGCAAAGACACTACACGATCAGTGTAAGCGCTAGACGATAAGGCGTCAGCACTAAATGATAGGCGTGACAGGTAAGCGATAGGCTATGTGCAAGATTGTGGAGAGCGAGATCGCTGAGAGCGGGATCATTTACTAAACAATTGAGCTACACGATCTGGCGTAATGCTAAGCAATAGACGATTACAGCGAGAGATTCATTAAACGATGGAGCTAAGCGATGAAGTGCAAGGGCTAGATGACGGACTAAACGATGAAGCGGTGTAGAGGCTTATATTACGCAAAACTGATGAGCTCATCTGGACAAATGGCTATACCGAGAGGTGGTTAGACTTGAGTTAGTAGAAGCTGGATGAATTAAGTTTCATGCAAAGGAAGTCTTATGCATGAGGAAGATAACTCAAGTAGGTGTATGGCATGAGAGTAGGTGAATGGCAAGAAAGTAGATGGTGGCAAAACTTAAGGAAATCGAAATCGAGATTTCCATATGCAGCGAAACAAGACTATTCCAAATTACAATCATGAATGAACATATATTTACAGTCGACTTTAAAGCAAACGGTTATACAAATAATTCCAGAAATTATAGCATGAACAAAACAAATGCATAAAGGGATCAAACTCTACGCACAAATGAGGATGCGTCTCCACGCTCCGATGCACACGAACGCTCGAACAACAGCAGCCTGGAACACCTGATCTACATGATCGCAACACCACAGCAACACAGCACGAACACTTCGCGCTCGGCCACGAACTCCTCAATGATCGCCTCAGTCACGAACTCCTTTGCAACACGAACGGCCTCCACAGCACCACGAACGGCCTCCACAGCACCACGAACGGCCTCCAGCAAAGCTCGACAGTTTTGAGTTGAGTCTGACACCACCAACAAGGTGACCTTGGTATTCTCGGTGTGAGAATCTAGAGGATGGGCTCTATTTGGACTTAGTATGAGGCAGAGCAATAGAAGAAACAACGATCACGTACACGACTGGGCAAGTGGGAGATGGCGGAGACCTATCGTATAGGTCAATGCTCAATCGTTTAGATAAAGCTAAGCGATCGTCTAGCAAAAGCTATGCGATCGTTTAGATAAAGCTAAGCGATCGTCTAGCAAAAGCTATGCGATCGTTTAGCTTGGTTTGTCGCCTATAGACACTACACGATTGTTTACCTTGGGCCAGCGATCGTCTAGCAAAACTATGCATTCGTTTAGTAAATACTGCCCGAGCGTTTAGCTCTACTCTTCACAATTGCTTAGCTCGCCCAGCCGTCATTTAGTAAATCCAGATTTATGTGATGACTTCATGAGTTTCTTTTCACCGAGAGAAAACTCAAAACTTTTTCAATCAATTTGTAAAACCTTCTTTTAAAATAGGAAAGCCACTTTCCTTTTAAACTCACGGTTACCATGACCCAATAACCACCCACTACTTTGGTTATTTAAAAGAAAAATAATTAATTATCCAATAATTAATATTATTATAAACATAAATGATAACCAACTTATCATACTATATTTATAACCTATAGTTTTGATATTTCATCTCATGAAACATATAAACCATAGTTCTTTTTCTATTTTATGGTACTTAATGTAAATCTCATTTACATCAATCCTCCACTAGATGTATCTCATACATCATACCGATTATATCATATATAATCATAATACCTCTTGTCAATTTGAACATTTCAAATCAACACCAAGAACTGATCCTCAACTGAATCCAAGCTACCAAGGGGACCTCATGGACCTGTAGCTTAAAGCTTCAATGGTACGTGAATAACTGACTAAACTCTTTAGTCACGGGATCCACCATCCGTTAACTGCCAGTCATTCCACTAAAGACCGATAGTTGAACTCTCCTTACCACAGATATATTATGTGTCCATCTTAACCAATCAGCAGTGTGACAACCTTTCACAGATCGCTCAGAAGTACAGCTGGGCTAATAACCGTTATGCCCCTATAGTTACATCTATCTCCTTAAGTACCATTGATCCCTCTAATGAACATAAGTCATAGTCCTACTATGACTGAGTCTTTTCTTCCAAAGAGAAGTTGTGGCCATTATGTTCAAGCCCCAGAATCAGCCCTTAAGAGATTAATCTCTCTACTTATCCGTGCTTCCGGAAAAGAGTGAATTCCATCTTGTGGATTGAGTTCCCAGCTCCCAGATCAGACAAGTCCCCAAAAAGGTAGACATGTTGAGTTGGCAATCTGGTCACTCTCACCCATACTAATCAAAGGACCACCCTCAAAATTAGAAGTTCCCAAAACACTCAGGATTGAGGTCGTGTCACCTATGGTCGTTTAGGTGATATGCAAGTCTCTAGTATCAACGGCGTTATATACAGAGTCTAGTCATCTCGTGGTCCAGGTCTTATACAAACTCTTTGTATAGGACACCCCCACTCCACGTCTCCACATGAATGATCAGGATCTACCATCTGTAGTACTTTACAACACTTGCAAACCTCTATAAATCGGGTTGTATCCGTAGTGTCACCAGGATTAGGTACCCCACCATAATCCTTATACTATAGACCGATTTAGGTTATCACTTAAGGCATGATCCACTTGTATATCACTTGTACATGCCTAAGTTCACATAAGATAACTAAGAAGCTTTGTTTATTGGATATGAGTAAATGTTAGAATTAAATAATACTTATTTTATTCATTGAACAATGTGATCTTAATAAACAACGAGATTTCGAGAGAATTAGGACACCAATCTCAACAAAAACATGGTGCAAACACTTCAAGAGTAGGAGGTGTCTTACATTGGAGGCTTGGTAAAGATGAGAAGGATCATTTCCTTTAGCCTATAAATACCACCACAAGAGGTCTCTTCAGTACATAACTCGAAATCCTCTTAAAAAAACCATTTGGAAGAGTGTTTAAGAGAAGTTTCAGAGATAAGCATGCGTTGACCATGAAGTTCCAAGAGGAGAAGATGTTGTCGGACAGTGAAGTCTGCAAGTAGCATCAAATTAGGACGAGGATTTCTCCCAGAATACTCGTGCGTTTGGAGTGATTCTAAAGCCACCTGAAAGCTTTGAGAGCCTAGTTTTCATGGTAGGGTGCCAGAGAAGAAGCTTCAAGGAATCGGGCAAGAGAGTGTAGAAAATTCAAAGGGGTCAAGCTGTCGGGTAAGCTTGAGCCAGTCTTGATGTTTTGAGGATTTTGACCAAACCACGAGAAGTTTTGAGCTAATATTTTAATGTACGCTTCATGAGAAATTTTATAACATGTTTGTAGAAGAAAGTAATCTAAGCTTCAAGTTAAATCTGGATTTTAGGGTTCGAAAGAGAGCCCAAGGTGATCAAGGAACTCCTAGAAAGAAAGGTTCCTATCCTTACCAAGGTGAGTGGTATTCCTTTAAGTCTAAAGCATATCTTTTAGAGTAAATTGTTTATGTTTATGTTATGAATGATTAAATAACATGTGAATGAGAATATATAATCGTGATGGTCAGGGGGTCAATAGACCTAGTTTCTGAGCCGAGTGGAACCTTATGGGATGGTTAGAGGACCGAGAGGTCTAGTTCCTGAGCTTGTAGGAGGAACATCGTATGGGATGGTCAAAGGGCCGATGAGCCTAGCTTCTGAGCCCATGAGCGTGGAGCTATGTGCACATAGGGAATAAAAGGAGAATGCAAAAGAGCAAGCGTTTATGATTAGTAACAAGTAACTATCTACCGTGCATGTAGATAAAAGTTGAGACAGACTCATTCAAAGTTAAGGTTTGAGTTTTAACCTCGTATTTATGATATGCTTGTTATTTATGAGTTGAAATAGACTCTAAAAGTTGCTTACCACTCACTAAGCTTTGTGAAGCTCATTCTATTATTTCATGTTTTTCTTCCTAGGTAACGAAAGGTGAGGAGTTCTAGGGTGTTGCTAAGGTCAAGGTCAGCCACAAGCCACAGTCACACTTCCGAGGTTTTAGAATTATTGATGTAAACTTTGTAGTTAAGTCTTGGAGTTGTATAAACATTAATTGTAATAATAAAATGGGTCTGCTTAATCAATTGTTGTTTATCTCCTTGACTTAAAATTTACTGAGTGTATTAAAGGGGTTCAGATGGGCAGTAGGTATCACAAAAGGGTGGTATCTGCGGTCCCTCACGCCTCTCCTTAGGCTTAGGAGGTGGGCTTGGGGCAGGGTGTAACAATTGAACCAGCCTAACTGAACAAAATTAAACTAATTCCAGAACATGATCTAAGATAAATCTGAACGTGAGTGGATTGAGGTGACTGATCCATGGTCGACAAGTTGTGCACGACGCATCCGTGGTGGATGATTTCATAGGCGACAGGGCTACGAGTCGACAAGCGAAGAACATAAAATCTGGATACGCACGAACCGAATAAGGGAAATTCAGTTTAAAATCAAAAGCGAAGACATTCGGTTTTAGCTATTCACAGTTGTTATAAATTGATCTATTCGATTCAATCATTGATTTTGCTCAAAATCAGGCCGAACTAAATCGTGCATATTCCTATCCCAAACAATGTAGTGTACATGGTATTTTTTATTGGCTATATATTCGAAGCAAAATAAAATTTAGAGTCTGTTTCGTGGAGAATATGAAAACTGAAACTTGAAAACAATGGATTAAATGAAAATAGAATTATATTTCATGTTTTCAGATGTGTGTTTGGTAGTACAGCAAGAAGTTGGATTATGATTTAAATAATTGTAAATTAGTTATAGTTACTTACTAAATATAAGTTGACAATAAACTATTATTATACACTATCATTAATTTATTTATGAACATGTTTTACATTAAAAAAAATTGGATAATTATTGTTTTGTAATATTATATAATTAGTTAGACAAATTAAAATTATGGTCCATGTGGTTTGGAGGCAGTTAAAATTTAGTGCATGTGGTTTTTAATTAGAATTTAGTCTTTATGGTTTGAAAATTTTTTCATAAACATTCCCTATACTAGGGTCTATTTAGAAGATTTTAACAAACTATAGGAACTATATATGAAATTAATTATATCAAAGCATAGGGATTAAATTCTAACTTTTGAAATCATAAGGACTAACCTCTAACTTTGTCCAAACCATAAAGAGTAAATTTGCTATTTAATTTAATTTATAATAAATTACATATTGCATATTTTGCTAAATTATACAAAATATCTTTAAACTTTATACTTGTGTAAAAAATATCCTTGAACTTTCAAAATTATAAAAATGCTCTTAAACTTTTATAAACGGTTCAAAAGTGTCATTGCTGTTAATTTTGGAAGGAAATCGTTAGTGTTTAGTTTTGAAAATACCCTTGAACTTACAAAAAGTTTAAAAAATACCCTCACGGTCAATTACGAATACAAACCATTAATACCCGTTTCACTTTTATATTTTTAAAATAACTTTAAAATATATTTTTAATCCTTCAAAACCAATATAGATGATATAAAAATTGCATTTAAAAGTGGAAAATTAAGTAATTTGAAAATATAAAAAAGAATATGATTGAGAAGAACGGAATCCAAATTATTTTAGTTTTGAGCCCAGCCCACTAACAGCGGTGTGAGCCCAAATTTAAGGTTTCAATTTAAAAATAATATAATATTAATATAATACAATTAATTCATCCATAAATGCCCTAAACTCCTTTCATTTCTTCTGAAATTTCCTTCTCTGTTCAGTTCTCTCTCTCATCGCCGAACTCCTCCTGGTTTGACCGACGTCGTGGCCGCCGGCTGCGTCTGCCATGGCAGTTTAGTTCGACCTTAATCAACTCATTTCATCTCACGATGATATCAGGTAACTTCAATTTCTTGTCGTTTCCTTTTCGCCCTTTTTAACTTTCTTCGATTTAGCCCTCTATGGTTGGTTTGTTGAATCTGAATCCTGTGCTTTTTTCTCTTCTTTTATTTTGAGATCTGAATCGTTCAGCTTTCCCCATTTATTTGGCTCCAATTAAATTATCATCAATAACCCAACAATAAAGAAAAAAACATCACTTTTATTTGTTCATTTGCAGGCACACAATCAAAACTGAAACATGGTTTTAGTGTTACAGACTTGTGTACACTATACTTTTGGAATAAAAGAAAAAAGAGAATACACTATGCAGAAAGAGAAGGCAAAACAAAAGTTTAAATAAACAAGTTTCATGCAATCAGCTCGATGAAGAGAGACGCCAGAACCGTGGTGGGATCTCCAAGAACGATACTAACAATGGTCTTGATGAAGACCTTAAGGATCCTCCAAAACTTGTTCCCTTTTCCGCCATCCCCACGCCCTCGAGCTTGAATTGCTTTCAGATTCACCTTCTGCAGAGCCAAGTTTGGGTCCTGATCGGCATTATCGACATTGATCCAGTCTCCTCCGTTCTTGTACCATTCTTCTAAAGCCATTTCAGTGGCACAAGCCACGTGAACATGGTACTTCCTGCACTCAGATATGTAGGACCAACCATTGTGTTGGCCGTGGCTTCTGATGGTCTTTTTGTTGCACCACATGCACTCACCTTGGACTTCCTTGTGGAGATTGAACTCCACGTCTTCAATTTGGTAATTCATCTTGAGGTTTTCACAGCAAGGGTGGAGATCCAAGTCACGTTTCTTGCAGTGGTACATAAAGCCATTGATAGGCTTTGTGCAGGCGTCGCAGATCCGTCTGCATTTGTCGTGGCAGGCTCTTGGTGGGATTTTAAAGAACTTGAAGGTGGAACGTGGGAAGAATTCATGGGAAATTGGTGAGTTTTTTGGAAACATACAGGCTTTGTGAAGATCAAAATCACACTTTTCGCATCGGTATCGAGGCCCAAAGCCTATTTCCTTGCAGCCATCGCAAGTGTAAGGTTTCAGATACTTCTTCAGCTCCAGTTCATGCTTCAGGTGGCTTGGATTACACAACTGCTCTGCCATTTTTTAAATGATGGGTGCAGGGTAAGGAAGGGCAGGGATGAGATTGGGAAGACTGCAAGCAGGAAATAGTAGAGAAGAAGAGGTTTGAGAAGAATGCAGAAATGGTAGTGGAGAGATTAGAATGCATATTTAAAGAAATCAGAGGCAATGAGTTTCGGGTAATTTCTTCTATCTTTTTGCTTAGAAGAAATGCATATGTGTTGTAAAGAAATTTCTAAACTCTGGGTTTTGCTTATGAATTTGAAAGAAATTGCTCAACTCTGGGGTTTTACTCGATCCATTTCTCTTCTACTTTGTTAATTTGTTTCAGCAGCTTCTTCTCTTCAGAAGTTTCTCACTTCTTTTTGTTCTTTTTTTTGGGTTTTATATTATTTATAGCATGGAGAAGAGTTTTGACTGAAATAATAATGATATGATTGGAGATTTTGCATTTGTTATTTCCCAATCCTTAACTCTGGGAGCTTTATTATTGACGTTTTTGCCCTTTTCTAGAGGCAATTTGGACCTTCTTATTGTAGAAAAGCTATGGTTAGGGGGTGTGATTTCAATTGAATTTCTAATGTTGAAAACTTTTCAGTGGGATAAGCTCATATTTTCTTTCCCTTTTTATTTACATTTTATAATTTAAACTAATTTGATGTAAAGAACTTTCTCGCTTGTCTTGCTTTTTATTTTCCATAACCATCAAAAGGGAAAATTCTCAACAACATATTTGAAACAATGGTCGTTCGACCTTGAGCTAAAGATAAAACACTCCTAGATTCGTCTCAATTAGAACAACTGAGAATGCATGGAGGGGAGCATATAAGGATTCACAGAAGCCCTTGATTGAATTCAATGCAAGCTCCCGACCTCTCCAAGCCTTCTCATGAAACTTATAACATCACAAGGACGATATGGAACCTTGTTGTTCATTTTTAATGATTTTCTACACTCTCTACCATTCATGAAGTAACCTGCTTATGACCATTTTTAACAATGTCAATAGAACATAGATGAATGTCAATGAATTTTGAACCATCCAAAAAACACTTTTCTTATATACATATGCACGTAGATACCAGTTACAAGAAGAGCGGTTGCAATGGAAGTCAAATGATGTTTGGTTTGACCTAGTGGTCTTAAAATTCAAAGTTGTCTTTAAGACCAATCAAGTATATGACTTTCTTTAGTACAAACTTACTCCTAAATATAGAGTGTTCCTTAATGAAAAGTCGAAACAGGAATACACTTTTGCAAAATCAATAACGTCCCCGAAGGGTCTGGACAACGAACCTAATTCATGGTTGTTGGCATTTGCATATATTGTATTTGCAAAAATCAGTGGACTAGATGGAACATAATCAACAACAATGCACAAATCATTATTGTGGGAGTTGAAAATAACATACATCGACCATAATAAACTTTTTCTTTTTGGAACCATCACGATATATGGCCAAACAAGAATTTCTGTGATTGACAGAAAGGAAAAACTTACTTTGGATCAAATCCTTAAACCGTTCAAAGGATGAATTTGGGGCGATAGAAATCTCAAGAGAGAGAGTTGTCATTCATCAATGAGTAGTTTGGAAAATAGGTGGCATAAAATCATTAGAACTACTTCAATTAGTAGTTTAAAATTGAGAAAATAGTATTAAAATAATCAATGTATAAACTAAAGTCAGAAAAAAAAAATTAATAAGAATAGATACTCTAAATGATCATCAAGCCACTTTACACCGAAGTTCAATTCTATTTGCTTCATTCTCCGTTTGACTCAATCTTTTATTTATTATTCTGGTAACCATATGCTCCAATTCCACCTTGGAAAGTAACAATTTCTATGCATTAAAATTTAAATAATTACTTGTATTCCTAGATATATTTACATCTAACATGCTTCTTTGGCTAGTTAAATATAAATATAGAAGAATTCAGTGCGATAGAGAACGATCAAAATCTACATTTAGTCCAAGGATATGTAGCTCAAAAAGATGATACAAGCACACCAATAAAGGTGATATGGGTGGTTGTAGCGAAAATTATAGCCATAAAAAGGGAAAATGCTCAAGAACACATTTGAAACAATGATCCTTCGACCTGCACCTGAGTTGAGGACAAAACACTTATGGATTCTTCTCAATTAGAACAACTGAGAATGCATGGAGGAGAGCATATAAGGATTCACAAAATCCTTTGATTGAATTCAATGCAAGCTCCCGACCTCTATAAGTATTCTCATGAAACTTATAACATCACAAGGATGATATGGAACCTTGTTGTTCATTTTTAATGACTTTGTACACTCTCTACAATTCATGAAGTGACCTTCTTATAACCATTTTTAATAATGTCAATCGAACATAGATGGAATGTCAATGAATTCTTGAACCATCCACTACAAGAAATTTGGTCTTTTATGTCGGTTGGAAAACTAAAAACAGATGTATAATGTCGGTTTAAAAAAAGTGGATCTTCAATGTCGGTTTTAAACTGACATTAAAGACATACTTTACTATTGGTTTTAAACCGACATTGTAGATACCCATTTATTTTTTTAATAAAGTATCCTCTCTCTTTCATTTAATTTCTCTAATAATTTTCTTCCGTCTCCTTTCTCACTTCTCTTCTCCAAATTCGCCAAACGCTCTTCTTTCTCGCTTCTCTCCTTCAAACCCTTGCCATTTGTCTGTCGATTGTGGGTGAAGAATCTGTCGTGGTCCATCAATCATCGATCGATGGTACAGGTGCATTCGTCGTGCAAGTTTGTTCGTTGTGCAGATCTGGCCTCCGCTCGTTGATTGTATTCATCGATCCGGCCTTTGTGTACAGATTCGACCTTCGTTCGTCGATCCAGCCTTTGTTTGTCATCGATCATGCGGGTCTGGTGTGGATTCGGCCTCCGTTCTCGACAAGTTCATATAGGACCTTAATGCCTTAAGAAATTCACATTTCAAGTTTACCCAAGAATTTCTGCTCGCCCTCCTTGGATATGGCGGAGAAGGGTTTTATTACTTCGTTGAACAATTCATTTGGTTAGCTAAATCTGATTTGATTGACAAATGACTCTCGTCGCTTGCAGAAGATCAGTGTGTGGGTGGGATTTATCGGGTATGTTGGGAGTATTTCGTTGAAATTTAGGGATTTGGATTGTCTTCTTGAAGATAAGGCATGTTTGAAAGCGAGTATTGAGATTGCGGTCACCGAAGGAATAAAAATTTGGAGCAGGATGAGAAGATGAAGAAGTTGTGTGTGAAAATGTTGATGGAGAAGCTTTCGATTGTTCAAGATTGTTTCGATGGATTTATGGCAGTGGTAAACATTCGTCATGGAAGCGGCCAGTTTTCAAGTTCTCTTCTAATTTCTTATGCTGGTCTTCTTTTGGTATTGATTAGCACTCATAAGAATTGGATATCATGTTAAAAATAGCTTTCAATTTTACTAGGCTAAATTTTCTGTTTATTTGAAAACATTCATAGCACAGAGCCATACACTATATATCTCATTAATAATGAGCATTCCTAAACTATTAATGTATGATAATGATTATTGTTAGTGTTCTCCCATTTTTAGCTTGAAGCTTGTTAGAGTTCAGTTCATTGGTTTCCACAACCATTACCATTACAATAATCCTTGACCATAGGTTCCGATTTTCTTCAGTTGATTATGGTGGTAGCTACCACTTTTATCCAGTGTAGGCTCTTTGATGAGATTGTGTTGCTTTCGTGTTCAAAAGTATTCTGATCTATGGCACTTATCAGAGTGTTCATATTTAGATTAAAAGTTGGAACCTACTTCAATGGTTCCATTTATCAACTCCCTTGAGTCAATTATTCTAGTTAGATGACGGGTTAGATTTGTTTCAAGTTCAAATCAACTTCAAGATGTTATATTTATCCTAATCCAACTTAAACTCAATAACTTTTACAATTTAACCCAATGCATATGGTTTTGGTTAAATTGATAGAAAGTGTCTAGCCATTGGGGTATCTTAACATTAACCAATATTATTGGCATCCATGGAACTTCTTAAATGGGATATTCTGCTGAGTTTTTTAGCTCTCCAATCATTTGTATACACAATGTCATAAACACCAAATCACTTTTAAACATTTGTGTGTAATTTTTTAGATTATTTTGTTGTCTTTCTAAGAATCACTTCCAAACATGTTTATTTTGTTATAGCTTTATTTTATATTATTAGATTTTATGGTGTGACTTTATCGTGTTTTTAGACATTCGGACTAATTTTTTTTTTTTTTTGAAGAGGTATTGTAATTAAAGTGTGAGGTGGGAGAATCGAATCTCAAATCACGAGGTTGATAGTATAAACATCATGCTAATTGAGCTACGCTTTTGTTGGCTAAATTGTGTGAATATCATAAAGACACATTCGGACTAAATTTCAACATTGGGGTTGAGCATTAATTAACATTCCAACTCCCCCTTCCATTTTTTCACACCAATTCACTAATTAATCAGTATTCCATTATTAATTATTTCTCATATTATTTCTCTGTGAAGTCTAAAGATTTTAACTTTGTTTTTTATTATGCTGATGTAAGTTTGTGTATTTGATTTTTATTGTTACAGTTTTTCAAGGATAGGAACTAGAGGGGAGGGGAAAGAATTCATTAGGAGCATTCTTACACTTGTATGTTAAACCAATTCAATTTAAAATAGTTGGTTATATTTTCTTTTGGCTACTTGTATTTTATAAACTTTGAAAAGTTTTCTTACACTTGTATATTTCCTAATTATATTTATACAAACTAGATAGTTTTCCATCATGTAATGTCGAAATAAAGCTTTCTCATCTATGCGAGTTAAATCTCTTTACCTTTTTACCTTTCTTTTGTTTAAGGGTCATAATTAAATGGATTTTGTTGATGTTAAGTATGATGGAGGCATGGCTGCAAAATTTGAATATATTGAAATAGGATTGACTATCTTCTTAAGTACAACTCGTTTATGTTTAATAAATCATAAAATATGCCTAGTTCATGGATGTGAAAACTACTTCTATTGTGAGTACAATAATTTTTCTTCAATTGGTTTATAAGAAATTTAGATTTGGATTATTGTTCTTTTCTCTCTTGATTTGATTTTGATTCTATTTTTTGAATTAGATATTTGTGTCTTGAACCCTACTCAGAGGAGAATTTTTTAGTCTTTTAAAGCTAATAACATTAAGTTTTTTGATTCAAAATTGAAGGCAAAAATGTATATTGTGATATCTTCTCTTTCACTTTCTTTGTTTTCTTTTTCTATTAGATTGTAATATTTGTTCATGTAAATTATATATGTATGTTCTAGTTATAATTAGTGATTGTATTTGGATTATTGCAGAAGCCTTTCATTTCGATTTCGAATGATGCTATTATTGAGGCTCTAAAATTCTAATTGGTTCTGAACATTTCATCCGATAATATATGAATTTCAGTTTTTGTTTGTGTTATTTCTTCTTGTTTTGAT
This sequence comes from Benincasa hispida, assembly GCF_027475165.1. Taxonomy (NCBI): domain Eukaryota; kingdom Viridiplantae; phylum Streptophyta; class Magnoliopsida; order Cucurbitales; family Cucurbitaceae; genus Benincasa; species Benincasa hispida. Next base: position 31,825 of record NW_028327028.1, read on the forward strand.
CTTTTCAGATCTTTAGAACATCTTTTAATTTGTTTGCTATTTTATCTCTGGTTTTCAAATGTTAGGAATCACCCCATTTTGATCGACTACAAGTGTGGAAAGGTATGATATGATCCTAATCGACTTATATTCGTAAATTGTGAATCCATCTAATTATGAGAACTTTGTTGCTTTTACTTAGATAAGAACTTGTAGAAGTTTAAACCAAAATAAAACCTAACTTTTGTACCTACAAATATGATTAAGATGTTGGTTGTTGTCCACCTGATGCAAGAGATCATGGATTTTATTAATATATGTACTTAGTCTATATAGTTAGAGAGCTTTAGGATTGGTTGAGTCTTTCTGGGGTCTATTTTTAATCCCTTCATACTGTATTTACCCATACCTTTTTTTGTAAAATACATCTTGAAGAAATACATTATTGACATGGTATCAGAGCCCAACTAATGAATCACCACCGACATTCGTTCGTGCAGCCGACCCAGCCTCTATTTGCTTTTCGTCTGTCGGTCTTTGCTCGTCCGTGCCTTGACCATATCAGTGACTTCGTTTCTGTCCCTATTTTTCATTCGTTCATCGGACTCGTGCCCCCGTTTTTATGCCTCGCCCAGATTACGTTCGTGCCTTGCCAACCCACCGAATTCCTGCTCGTGGATTCGACGATCCAGATCTGAGTGCTCGAGTTGTTCATTGGCGACCCAAACCCGGACCTCTGTTTAACGAGCCAAACGAGCTTTATCTGATCCATCGATCCAAATATTCGTTCATCCGTTTCGTGTCTTTTCAAATAGACGACTGAGTTGAAAGAAGCCAAATCGAGTCGAAGGAGTCAAGAAGACGAGCCGAGCCGATCCTGTTTGAGCCGTTGAGCCGATATTTGTTGCGTTGACTGAGCCGTTGAACCGAAACTAATGTATGCATCATGTCTCATACTTTGATGGACATGAGTGAATGATTAATTTATTTCTTGACTTCCAAACTTAGTTCCAATCTTCATCTATATGACCATTAATTCTCAAGGTAAAAAGATATACAATTTCAACCTTTGCAAGACCCATCCAAGTAAGGTCTACCTTTGATTTTTTTTTAGTGCTTAGAAATTGGGTCTATATTTTTCTAATGAGCTTTCTTCCATTTATTGAACTATTGAGCTTTCTTGTTTTGTAGGTGAAACAAAGGAGTAAAGATTTGGTATTGCAGCTCTCTTTATGCTTTTTCTTGGGGAACTCTAGATCCAACACATTATGTATTTCGGCTTTATGGTTTTTTTTTTCTGCTTTAGATCTCAAATGGAGACTTTTTTTTTTCTTTTTTCCTTCTTTAAATGTCAAACTATAGTTTTGATATTTGAAAAATCTATGACTTGTAAAAGGTTGTTGGTTGTAGGTTTGGGCTAATTTAAACCCTCCAAAGTAGACAACCAGCTTTATCGAACTTTAAACTTTCAGGCTTTATGTATCAATATCAATGTAACTTGCTGATAGGTTACTTAGTTAAACAATTTATCATTTTCTTTATTGTGAATTAGTTAATTTTATTTTATTGAAAGCTAAGTTGTATACGTAGCAATTAAGATTTTATTTTGTGCATCTCAATAATGTCCCAAAAGGGTCTGGACAACGAACCTAATCCATGGTTGTTGGCATTTACATACATTGTATTTACATAAATCAGTGGACTAAATGGAATATAGTCAACAACAATGCACAAATTGTTATTGTGCAGGAGTCGAAAATAACAGAGATTAACCATAATACATCTTTTTCCTTGACAATCCTAATAATGTTTGATTTGTTTGGAACCATCACGATACATGGTCAAATGAGAATTTATGTGATTGACAGAAGGGAAAAACTTTGGATCAAATCCATAAACTTTTCAAAGGATGAATTTGGAGCGATAGAAATCTCAAGAGAGAGTTCTCAACCATCGATTAGTAGTTTGGAAAATAGGTAGCATAAAATCGTCAGAACTACTTCAATTAGTAGTTTAAAAATGAGAAAATGGTATTAAAATAATCAATGTATAACCTAAAGTCAGAAAAACAAATAAATAGGAATAGATGACTTTTTTAAAAAAATGAAGATGTAAGTAAGAAAACAAAATCAATATCTGAAAAATAAAATAAAGAAAAAAAAGGTCACAGAAATTGAAAAAAAGAATATAATTTAATTTTTTTTAAAATTAGGTTAATGTGAATTCTAACTCGAAAATCAAGGTTATATCATTACAAAAATTGTTTTTGTAATGATATTTCGTTTTTACTATTTATTTTTTAAAATTATTTTATTAGGATTCAATCCAACCGATTAGCATATCTGAGAGTTATTTCAAGATGATTAAAATTTTTTTCAAAAGGAAAATTTTTATAAATAAAAAAATCCCAAAATTATTCACACTTCGTAGCAAAATATTTAAAATTTTTTTTGTACTTTTGAAACTTTTTGATACAGAGTATAAATATTTTTAAATATTTTTTATATTTAAAAAGGTTATTTTCAAAATAACCAAAAAAATGATTTTAATAATTCAAAATCAATTTTAATAGTATAAAAAATGTAAAACTAAATATTAAATTAATTTTGAAAGATTAAGGGGGTATTTGGTCCATGGATTTGGAATTAGGGGGTTTGGAATTAACCCATGTTTGTAATGACCGACTGTTATGACCATTAGTAAATAGTCGATGACCAAATGTTGTGATCTTCGACGATTGATTGTCATGATCATCGGCGATCGATTGACCTTTGTGATTGTTGACGACCGACCTATCGTCATGACCATCAACGATCAATCGTCTTGACTTATATTTTTTTTTTTTTCAATTGACTGACATTGAAGCATCTTTTGAACCATAACAAATATTATTATTGTGGAAACATATGAATTCAAAAGAAACTTCTGAAGTTTGGGTTTTGCATATGCTCAAATGCATATGAATCTGAATAAGATTTCTTGAAAATGTGTAAAAATCTGTTATTTAGAAAGATGTGAAGTAGTTTATGTTATGAAAGTTGGTTGATTTGTGGCCCAACAGCTTCTACTATTCAACTCCTCAACATTGCCATACCCACCCACATAGAAGGTTCTCAGTTCTCTTCTATTCTGAGTAATATTTTATCATGGGAAAGGTGTTTTGACTGAAATTCTATTAATTGAAAATATTCCATTTGCTTTGTACTTTCCCTGTTCTTGACTCTAGGAGCCTTATTGACCTTTTTGCCCCTTATAAGAGATGTTAATTGTATGGTATGGAGGGACTTTCTGTAGAAAGCTATGGTTAGATGGTCTAATTAAAAGTTGATATTATTCGACTCCTTTCGAGTATCTAGCCACCCCGATATTGATACAATCCTAAAGAGAAAGAACGATGGAGTTTTCAAAATTAAACTAACGATCATATATCTAATTAAAAGTTGGATTTCTAAAATTAAATGTTGAAGGGTTAAATTTATATAAATTAGTAAGTTTGGGGGCCTAATTTTAGCTATTGTATAAGTTGTGGGTTCAATTTTTATCATTAGACGTTTGATTTCTTACAAATTGACAAATAAAGAAAAGAGCTTAGCTCAGTTGGCATCAAATACCTATTATCAACGTCATGGTTAGAGGTTTGATTCCTCACAAATTGACAAATAAAGAAAATGTACATGATCAAAAGGGTAGGGGAACCACCTAATAGAAATGTGCCCCTTGGCATCTACTAAAGCCGAAAACTTTACTCCCCTCTTTGATGCCAAGATAGAAAAGGTTAGACTAATTCAGATTAACGTTAAGCTAATCAAAATATGTCGAAAATATAGATGCAAATGCAGATGTACTATCTCATTTCTCATTTGCAAAGTCACAAGACCCTTTTTAACTTCCTTCTTTTGTGTCATTGGATTAAACATCACGTAAAAATCCAATTTTGTAAAAGGAATCACATTAAAATGCCATAATACAAATATGATTAATATAGAAGAAGAAAGAAAACTACTAGATTAAAAAAGAAGCTCAGACCGTGAAGCTCTTTATATCCATCAAGAAAATACAAGAAAAAATGGTAAAAACAATCCTTTTTAAGTTTTCACTTTTCACAACTAGTCCGCTTTTTGAAAACTCGTTAAAATAGTTTTCTCGATACTTCTCGGTCGAGATCGATCACCAAAATTTGTATAAAAAATTAACATTTTCAACCAATATCCAAACTATCTATTCTTTTTGGCTTGCTCGGTGGAATCTCGACTAGGATGAGGATCGAGATTCCGCAGAATCACATGATTTCCCCAATCTTACGTAATCTTTTTAATGTTTCCAAAATTTAAAAATCGCACAACCAAATATTACTATAAATTTGAAAACATAATTGGTAAATCCATTTAGATAATCAGTAAATCAATTTGAAAATTCATGGAAACATAAATTGGGCGTAAGATTTGCAAGACTATGCAAGATTCCCGGGATTAAGGGGGTGTTTGGTCTATGGACTTGGAATTAGGGGGCTTGGCATTAACCCATGTTTGGCCCATTGGAATAAAATTCCTAGGATAAAAAAATAAAACTCGTGGGTTCGAAATATGTTTCTTAATCAATGCCATAGGTTTGAGAAATTTTCTCTTTTATCTCCTACCTCTTATTAATAGTCGTTGATCGCCTTGGTAAGAACCATCGGCCGACTTTCATGATCTACTCTTGGCAACCAATAGTCTTAATTGTTGATGACCAGTTGCCTTGACCGTCAACGAGTAGTCATTTAGATTGTCAAAGAACGATCGTCTTGATCGTTAATGAAAGATCATCTTGATTGTCTAGGACCGACTATTGCGGCCATTAACGACCAACTTGAACGTCGACAACCGACCGTCTTCACTGATAGCGGGTGATCGTCTTAATTGTTGATGACCGACTGTTATGACCATTAACAAACAACTGGTGACCAAAAGTTTTGACTTTTGACACTGATTGTCGTGATCATCGACGATCGATTGACCTTCGTGATCCTTGACAATCGACCTATCGTCATGGCCATCGACGAATGATCGACCGACCATCTTGATAGTTGGCAATCGATCATTCGTCACACCATCGTCAATTGACCATTGTGATTGTGTTCGATCGATGCATAATCGGTGATCGATAGTCAGAAATTGATGTCAACATGCTGCTTGTGACCTTTGCCTATTGTCAACTTTTCTTTCCCTCCATTTCCCTTTCTTCCTTATTTTCCCATTGGATTTCTCATTATATTCCCCTTCGTTATTATTGCAAAAATAAATAAATAAAAGCAATCTCCCTTATTCTAGAATTTTCTCCTTGTTGAATCATGGTGTCGATTATGCTAGTCATGGATAGTTGAATGTTCTTAGTCGATTGATGCCCATTACCAATGACTAAGATTTTATTTTTTATTTTTCATCTCTCTCCCATTCTTACTCATTTTGACACACTAGAAAACAAGAAATTGACTTTTGCATATAGGAGCTCTAAAGTTTGAAGTGTTGAATCAATCATGCTATATATGGGTCATCAAATTCTCTTCACCTGCCAATGCACACCTACGGTTGATGGTCAACATTGGCAATTATCGACAATTTTTTCTTTGTTTCCTCCATCTTTTTCTCTCTTTTCCCTTCAACTTCTCCCACACAAAAGAAAAAAAAAAAAAAAGAAACAAAAAGTGATTGACGTATTCAAAATACTATTAAATGTGAACCTAAAAAATAAAGTATATTTCATGATTACAAGAAAAAAAGGGAATAATTTAAGGATTAGAGCAGAACTATCTTTGTTACAAATGTGTTAGTATGCTAAATTTCAAACTTTAGTACTTTGTTATCAAAAGATAAATTTATTATTTGAAAAGAGATAAATTAGAAATTTAAAAGCGAACAGAATTTGTTATAAAACTTAATTTCAAAACTTTGTTAGTTTTTTACTAAAAAATATATTTTTAATGGAAATAACTAAACCATTGTCATTTATAAATTGTTGTCATGGAAATTAATGGCAAATGAATTAATGTAGGACTACAAAAGATGAAACTAATATAAATTTTATTTTAAAATGGATGGATTAAAATTTTCTTTCAAAGTTATCATACAAATCAATTCAAAACACACTAGAGATTATATAGTTCACAAAACAATCACTAAAACCAGGAAAAAGAAAAAAAAAAAGGATCAGAAGTTCATAGTTAGTTCAAGATTAAGGTTAAGTTACCTAGGTCATCACTTTGAAATAGTCAGTCTTAAACAGTAAACAACATTATAAAGTAAGAATGACTTATTTCTTAGTTCGATCTTATGTAAACTCATCGCACGAGACGTCTCCGCTCCTCATGTCACCACATGAACGAATTAGGATCACTTCTTTTGTAGCACTTTACAACGATTGTAACAACGACAAAGTGGGCCGCATCAAATAGTGTTACCAAAATAAGGTACCCAGCATTATTCATATACTATAAACCATTTTGGCTATTTATGGAACTTGATCTACCCTTATATCTCCACACAAAGTTCAATTATTCATATAATAGTCATGGATCTTTAAGTTTGTTGGATTTAATCTTAACAAGTGCAATTTATATATTCAACAATAACTTTATTGAATAAATGTCAATAACACTTTATTGAAATAGTTTACAAGCTACAAGTTATAAGACATAAAACCCAACATCCTTCTTACTCATTTTGACACACTAATAAACAAAAAATTGACTTTTCCATCTAGGATCTCTAAAGGTTGAAGTGTTGCACCAATCATGCTACATATGGGTCATCAAATTCTCTTCACAGGCCAATGCACACCTACCGTTGTTGCTCAACATTGGCAATTATTGACAATTCCCCATAAAAAAAGGAAGAAAAAAAGTGATAGACAGATTCAAAATACTATTAAAAGTGAACCTCAAAATTTCATGATTACAGGAAAAAAAAAAAAGGAATAATTTGGGGATTAAAGCAAAACTATCTTGGTTATAAATGTGTTAGTATACTAAATTTCAAACTTTACTACTTTGTTATCAAAAGATAAATTTGTTATTTAAAAAGAGATAAATTAGAAATTTAAAAGCGGACTGAATTTGTTATAAAACTTAATTTCAAAACTTTGTTAGTTTGTTACTTTAAAATATTTTTTTATTGAAAATAATTAAAATATTTTCATTCTTAAATTATTGTCATGGAAATTAATGGACCAAATGAATTAATCTAGGACTATAAAAGATGAAGCTACTATAAATTTTATTTTAAAATGGATGGACTAAAATTTTCTTTCAAAGTTATCATAGAAATCAATTCAAAACACACCAGAGATTATATAGTTCACAAAACAATCACTAAAATCAAGAAAAAAACAATCAGATAACCCTATCCCATGCCTTCATCCCAAACACAGGCTTCAAAAACCCAGACTTTATCCCAAAAACAGGTATTCGTGATTTTCAGACTTCAGAACGCTCTCAGATAAGCCCCCAGACATTTCATTCTCAGGCTTTTTTGGATTGGTCCAAAAAATTTTCCTAACCCAATTTATATATACCCAAAAATCCTCATTTTGAAGACCTTTAAATGGGAGAAGTTGATTTTTTTTTTATAAATGAAGTTGATCTTTTCTTCTTCTTTTTTTTTTTTTTTGGTATAAATTGATGGTGTAAGAATTTGAACAACAAACTTTTTGATCCTTAACATATATACATAAGCTCTTCTTGGCTCTTACCTTTTTATTTTCACTTTATCATTCAAATTAATAAAAATAACAACAGAAATGTAACGCTTTTTCCTATTCTTTTTCTAACAAGTCACTGCGTTTTATTTTTCAATTAACTAACATTGAAGCTTTTTCTAAACAATAAAAAATAAAAAAAACTAAATTAAAAAAAGAAATTGTAGTGTGGTGTTTTTGGAATGTCTTCAAGGGGAAAGATAGAAGCTTGTTGGGTTTGGTTGGAAGATGTTGATTAATATAATTTAATATCTTAAATTTTTAAAAGTATTTTAAATATCAAAATATTTTTGGTTGCACTATATCCAAAAATCAAAAGTAATTTTATTAATTATAGATATGTTTTTCCTTTCTTATTTTTGAATTATTTATTTCTCAAATGTTTCTATAAATATAGATTTTAAATTGATAAAGAATTTTCTTTTTATTTATTCATATTCTTGAAAAATACTATGTATAACATATTGAACACACTTTTAACTTAATAATTCGTTCAAATGTTTTCATAAAAAAAAATAAATTTTTTTTAAAAAATTCTTTTGTTGCGAAAGTGATTTTGAACACGTTCCTATTAATTACATTTTAGTTTTGAATGAATGAATAAATTACCATGTACTATTGAAACTGATGAAATCAACTTTTCTAATTTCCTATTTTCCCCAGCACACTCTCATTTGATAATAAAGTAAATAAGATAGGGTCATTTTCTTCTTAAATGTATGTTTAATGTTGTACTCAAATGTATATGATCAAAAGGTGGGAGAGCCATCTAGTAAAAATATGCTACTATACATCTATTAATGCCCAAAAGACCAAAATCCTACATTGGTTAAATAAGTAGATAATGGTGGATTTATAATGGAAGATAACTATCTCCATTGCTATGAGGCCTATTGAGGTGAAAAAAAAATGTCATGAGGGTTTAAGTGGACAATATCATACCATTGCAGAGGACTACGAACATAATGTAATTCAAATTCAATAAAGAAGACTAACCATTAACTTAAACACAATATGTTGTACTATCTCATTCTCATATGCAAAGTCATTAAATCATGTTAAAATGCCATAATCTTAATTCAACTAAAACATCTATAATAGCTTCAGACCGTCAAGCCCTTCAAATCCATCAAGAAAACACAATGCCTACGTTTCTCTTGTATTTCTAACTAATCCATTAACCAACATTCAAATTCTCCAACCAAAAAAGAAGAAAAAATTTGTAGTCACTTTAAAGAGTGAATCGATTTAAGAAGAAAGCTTCCTATTGAAATCTGGCAAGTTATTAGCAGGTAACACCAATCGTAATTCAATTTATTTGCTATATGAAAAATTTTCAAATTGAATGCCTTTCTATTTCTCAATAATTTTGTCTGTCGCTAATGAAAATTTTAATTTTCCAACTCTTAAAGAAAGAATAAAAAGGCCCTTTAAAGTACTAACAAGCCACTTTACACCATGATTCAATTAGTATTTAAAGTAGAATAATTAGTCTGAGTCCGAGTAACCAACAACCTCAAGGTTACTACTTCCATATGTGAGCATGTGATCTTTAGTGCCTTGTAAGTATCTTAAAATCTTCTTTGCAACTTTTCATTGAAATAGTTCGAGATTTGATGGATAACGACCAACATTCTGACCACAAAGCTTATATTTGACTTAGTATAGGTCTGAGCGTACATAAAACTCCCAACTAAAGAAGCATAAGGGATATTATCCATTTCTTTATGCTCCAAATCATTCCTGGGACATTGAAATAAATTGAAATTGTCCCCTTTTCTGAATGGAAATTAGACTAGGTTTATATGATTCCATCTTAAATCTTTCTAGAACTTTGTTGATGTAAGCCTTTTGAGACAACCCAAAATTCCTTATGATCTATTTCAATCATATAGGAAGCTTCACTCATATCCTTCATCTCAAAGTTGCTAGAAAAGTAATCCTTACCATCATGCAGTGACCCACAATCATTAGCGGCAAGAGGAATATCATCTACACACAACACAGGGATTTGGAGGAGAAAATATATTTTGATTCAACATTAAAATATAAACCGAACCTAAAGAATAGGAGATTCAAACAAATCTTAAAAAAAAAATTAAAATAAGGAAAAAAAAACTTGATATTAAGGTGCAACCATATAGGAGATTGTTGATTTTGTATATTATATTGAATAATCAGAATTTATAATTAGCCTTTACAAAGGTGAATAAATAAACACGAATAAACCAAGAAAGGAAAATACATAAAGAAAAAATACTATAAAGAAAAATAATAATTAGGAATAAACTCTAATTTACGTTAATACCCTCTCTCAAACGAACAACCCAAGTTGATTTTCTGAAGCAAATCAGCAGATCTGGACTGAAAACAAAAACCCACGAAGAATGAAACCATGAAAAGTTTTTGGACTAGAAATAGAGAACCACGATCAAATATTTGAAACGGAACAAATGACCTATAACAGAAACACAAAGGATGAACCCACAAACAAAAATAGTTGATACAACTAAACAGGTGAACCAAATTAATTAAACCAAACCAAACTAAAATCAATTTGATTGAAGTGAATTGAATCAGCCTAATTGAAGCAAATCTTAAACTCATTCCAGAACACGATCTAAGACAAATCTGAACGTGAGAGGATTGAGGCTACTGATCCATGGTCGACGAGCTGTGTGCGACAAATTCGTGGTGGGTGGTTTCACAGGCAACGAGGCTGCGAGTCGAAAAACGAAGAACATGAAATCTAGAGATGCACGAACTAAAAATGTATTGGACAACAACGATATGGATTGGGCAAAACGGGACCGGACAGATTTGAGGCGAGCGACAAAGGATGACGACTGGATGATTTAGAAGTGAAGACGTGAAACGAGACCGATGGATCTGGACGACGTTGATCTGGATGGATTGAGTGCAAGAGGACTTGGCTGGCTACACATGCATGTAATCACAATGAAGGAAATGTATATGTACGTGGGTGGCAATGACAGCTGGAGCAAAGCTGGATGACAATAGCATAATAACTATACTAAACCCTAATGGGCAATGCTAGCGAAGGAAGGGTTTTGATTGATGACAGAGCGGGTAGAAATCAGGGCAAGGCAAAATATTTATGTGATGAGGGATCGAACAGAGGCAATAGAGAGTTGGGGAGACAATAGCTAAAAATTATAGAACTCTAGAATTTTAGGGCTCTCATACCATGTTGATTTAGTAAATTATATTGAATAATATAATCATAATTCACAATCAGACTTTTATAAAGATAAATAAATAGACACCAAGAAACTAAGAAAGGAAAATACAAAAAGAGAAAATAGTATAAAGGAAAATATTAATTAGGAATAAACCCTAACTGACATTAACAGAGATACGAGAAATTAGGGGTGTGCAAAATTTGGTCCAAACTGAAGGTTCTTTCTATTTTTCAGGGATTTTTCGTTCATTGCTTGAAAGAACTGGTTTGATCGGTTTGGTTATTGATTCAATAGTTAAACATGTTAGGATTGGTGTCCTAATTCTTCCGGAGTCTCGTAGTTTGTAAACACTATACACATTGTTATTAATAAAAATAAGAGTTATTTTATTTTGCATTTACTCATATTCAATAAACAAAGCTCCATGGTTATTGTATGAAAACTTAAGCATGTATATGAGATATACAAGTGGATCATGCCTTAAGTGATAACCTAAAAAGATTTGTAGTATAAGGATTAAGGAGGGATACCTGATCCTGGTGGCACTACGGATACGACCCGCTTTGTAGAGATTTACAAGTGTTGTGAACTACTATAGATGGTTGATCTTGACCATTCATGTGGAGACCTGCGAGTGGGGGTGTCCTATATAAAGAGTTTGTATCAGACCAAACCACGAGATGACTAGTCTCTTTATATAATGCCCTTGATACTTGAGATTTACATCTCACCTAAACAACCATAGGTGACATGACCTTAATACTGAGTGTTTCGAGAACTCCTACCTTTGAGGGTGGTTCTTTGATTAGTATGAGTGAGAGTGGCCAGATTGCCAACTCAACAAGCCTACCTTTTTGGGGATTTGTCTGATTAGGGAGCTGGTAACTCAGTTATACAAGATGGAATTTTCTCATTCCCCGAAGCAGGGGTAAGTAGATAGATTACTCCCTTAAGGGCTTATTCCAAGTCTTGAATATAGTAGCCACAAATTCTCTTTGGAAGAGAAGACTCGGTCATAGTAGGACTATGATTGATGTGTTAGGATTGGTGTCCTAATTCTCCCGAAGTCTCGTTGTTTTGTAAAGATACACATTGTTCAATGAATAAAATAAGTGTTATTTAATTCTGGCCTTTACTCATATCCAATAAACAAAGCTCCTTGGTTATCTTATGTGAACTTAAGCATGTATATGTGATATACAAGTGGATCATGGCTTAAGTGATAATCTAAATCGGTATGTATATAAAGATTAAGGTGGGATACCTGATCCTTGTGACACTACTGATACAGCTCACTTTGTAGAGGTTTGCAAGTGTTGTAAACTACTACAAATGGTAGATCTTGACCATTCATGTAGAGACATGAAGCGAGGGTGTCCTATACAAAGATTTTGTATAAGACCAGAACCACGAGATGACTAGACTTTATATATAACGCCGTTGATACTAGAGACTTGCATCTCACCTAAACGACCATAGGTGACACGACCTCAATTCTAAGTATTTTGGAAACTCCTGCTTTTGAGGGCGGTCCCTTGATTAGTATGGGTGAGAGTGGCCAGATTGCCAACTCAACATGCCTACCTTTTTGGGGACGTGTCTGATCTAGGAGCTGGGAACTCAATCCACAAGATGGAATTCACTCATTTCCCAAACAAGGATAAGTATAGAGATTGCTCTCTTAAGGGCTGATTTTGGGGCTTGAACATAGTGGCCACAACTTCTCTTTGGAAGAAAAGACTCAGTCATAGTAGGACTATGACTTATGTTCATTAGAGGGATCAATGGTACTTAAGGAGACAGATGTAACTATAGGGGCATAACGATTATTGGCCAGCTGTACTTACGAGCGATCTGTGAAGGGTTGTCACACTTCTGATTGGTTAAGATGGACACATAATATATCTATGGTAAGAAGAGTTCAATTGTCTGTCTTTAGTGAAATGTCTGGCAGTTAATGGATGGTGGATCCCGTAACTAAAGAGTTTAGTCAGTTATTCACGCTCTCTTTGGATATGGTGGAGAAGGGTTTTATTACTTCGTCGAACAGTTCATTTGGTTAGCTAAATCTGGTTTGATTGACAAATGACTCTTAAGTCGCTTGCAGAAGATCAGAGTGGCAGTGGGATTTATCGGGTATGTTGGGAGTATTTGTTGAAATTTAGGGATTTAAATTGTCTTCTTAAAGATGAGGCATGTTTGAAAGTGAGTATTGAGCTTGCAGTCACCGGGGGAATGGAAATCTGGAAGAGGATGAGAAGATGAAGAAGTTGCGTGCGAAATTGTTGATGGACAAGCTTTCGATTGTTCAAGATTTTGTCGATGGGATTCATGGCGGTGGCGAACATTCGTCATGGAAATAGCCAATTTTCAGGTCCTCTACTAATTTCTTATGCTAATCTTCTCTCGGTATTGATTAGCACTCATATGAATTGGATATCATTCTGAAAATAACTTTTGATTTTACTAGGCTAAATTTTCTATTTATTTGAAAACATTCATAGCACAGAGCCAGACATTATATATCTCAAGAATAATAAGCACAATACAAGAATTTGATCCTAAAATTTCAATGGATTATTGTTACTCTTCTCCCATTTTTAGCTTGAAGCTTGTTACAATTCAATTCATTGGTTTTCACAACCATTACCATTACAATAATCCTTGACCATAGGTTCTTGTTTTCTTCAATTGATTATGATGGTAGCTGCCACTTTTATCCAGTATAGGCCATCTTAGATTGTGTTGTTGCCGTGTTCAAAAGTATTCTGATCTATGGCACTTATCAGAGTGTTCATGTTTAGATTAAAAGTTGGAACCTACTTCAATGCCATTTGTCAATTCCCTTGAATCAATTATTCTAGTTAGATGATGGGTTAGATTTGTTTCAAGTCCAAATCAAGTTCAAGATGTTATATTTATCCTAATCCAACTTAAAATCAATAACTTTTAAGATTTAACCCAATGCATATGGTTTTGGTTAGATTGATAGAAAGTGTCTTGCCATTGGGGTATCTTAACACTAACCAACATTATTGGTATCCATGGATTTTTCTGAGTCAGAAGATCAGAACAATGCCTCAGATCTATGATTAACATTTGGTATTTTCTAGCTCTTCATTATGGTTTCTTTAACTTTACCTTACGTAATCATTATTCTTTTCAATTTTTAATTTTGCTAAAATTTGAGCATTTAATGGGATTGGGTATTCCCTGCTTTCAAATTTGGTCATTTACAATTTCTTAAACGGGATATTGTGCTG
>NW_028327029.1:0-43959 GCF_027475165.1 Benincasa hispida
GGAATAAAAGAAGAACACAAAAGAGCAAGCGTTTATGATTAGTAACAGGTAACTATCTACCGTGCGTATAGATAGAAGTTGAGACAGACTCATTCAAAGCTATGGTTTGATTTTTAACCTCATATTTATGATATGCTTGTTATTTATGAGCTAAAATAGACTCTAGATGTTGCTTACTACTCACTGAGCTTTGTGAAGCTCATTCTATTATTTCATGTTTTTCTTCCCAGGTAATGAAAGGTGAGGAGTTCCAAGGTGCTGCTAAGGTCAAGGTCTGCCACAAGCCACAGTCATACTTCCGAGGTTTTAGAATTAGTGATGTAAACTTTGTAGTTAAGTCTTGGAGTTGTATAAACATTACATTGTAGTAATAAAATGGGCCTGTTTAATCAATTGTTGTTTATCTCCTTGACTTAAAGTTTACTGAGTGTATTAAAGAGGTTCAGATGGGCAGTAGGTATTACAAAAGGGTGATATATGTAGTCCCTCACGCCTCTCCTCGAGCTCAGGAGGCGGGTTCGGGGCAGGGTGTGACAACTTGGTATCAGAGCATAAGTTTCTAGGAAAGTTGAAGAATTAGTTGATACCAGTTTGGTATCAAAACATAAGTTCTTGTAAACAGAAGGGTTAAGTTTAGAAAACCTAAGGTTTGAGTTCGGTAAAACCGGAGGGAAGTGTGGTAGAGTAAAGATTTAAAGAGAAATCTAAGAAGTTGGTCAAAGTGAGACTAAGAAGAATAGCGGAAGTGGCATGACCTAGCAGGCAACCGGAGCTGGAACTCACAACACTACCTGAAGATCTACTGAGAAAGGTAAGTATGAATTTAAGTTATTCTCATTTAGAGTTTGAGATTGAAAAGTTATTGTAGATAGTTTTGTTCAACGATTAGCTAAGAGATGGCTAGGAGAAGTATCATTGACAAACTAAGAAGATAATATCAGAGTAGCGCAATAGAAGCGTGGTAATAGACAAGGTTATAAGAGTTTACAACAGTGGTTATTGTGAAACCTTAGGCCGAAGTAAGTACGAGTAAATTTCGAGGACGAAATTTTCTTAAGGGGGGAGGAATTTTGAAACCTGGATCTCAATTTCCCTACTTAAGCAGGTAATTAAGAGAATTAACTAAGTATGAGTTAAATTCTATGTTGAAGAGAAGGAAATTTCTAAGTATTGAATAGATTTTCTTTGAGTAGCTTTGAATTAAGCCTTAATTAGTGAAATTTGACTAAGTTAAAGCCAAAACAAACCATGCGTGTGGTATTAGGAATTATTAAACGCATGAGATGAGGTTGAGTAAGTAGAGGTTTAAAAGAGATTAAGCATTAAACCAAAGACAACCATGCGTTTGTGAGTTAGGATGCATGTTGGCCAAAGAATTGGCAAAAGGCATTGCCAAGAGTTGTTCATGTGTTGAGGCTGCGTGAGCGAGGGCAGAGAAAGCGAGAGAGGCTTCAGCATAAGGCACTGGGCAGATGATCGTATAGAAGTAAGCAATACTACACGATGAGGTAGGCGATCGTGTAGCAAAGGAGTGGCGCTACACGATGAGGTAGGCGATCACGTAACAAATGTGCGAAGCTAAGTGATGAGGTAGGCGATCGTGTAGAAAATGCGTAAAGCTAAGCGATGAAGTAGGCGCGGAGTTCAGCGATGTGCTAGATGATCGTAAAGATGTGCACGATGTTGAGAAGTGACATGCTAGACGATCAAGCTATATAATAGGCAAAGACACTACACGATCAGTGTAAGCGCTAGACGATAAGGCGTCAGCGCTAAATGATAGGAGTGACAGCTAAGCGATAGACTATGTGCAAGATTGTGGAGAGCGAGATCGCTGAGAGCGGGATCGTTTACTAAACAATTGAGCTACACGATATGGGGTAATGCTAAGCAATAGACGATTACAACGAGAGATTCATTAAACGATGAAGCTAAGCGATGAAGTGCAAGAGCTAGATGACGGACTAAACGATGAAGCGGTGTAGAGGCTTATATTATGCAAAACTGATGAGCTCATCTGGACAAATGGCTATATCGAGAGGTGGTTAGACTTGAGTTAGTAGAAGCTGGATGAATTAAGTTTCATGCAAAGGAAGTCTTATGCATGAGGAAGATAATTCAAGTAGGTGTGTGGCATGAGAGTAGGTGAATGCAAGGAAGTAGATGGTGGAAAAACTTAAGGAAATCGAAATCGAGATTTCCATATGCAGCGGAACAAGACTATTCCAAATTACAATCATGAATGAACATATATTTACAGTCGACTTTAAAGCAAACGGTTATACAAATAATTCCAGAAATTATAGCATGAACAAAACAAATGCATAAAGGGATCAAACTCTACGCACAAATGAGGATGCGTCTCCACGCTCCGATGCACACGAACGCTCGAACAACAGCAGCCTGGAACACCTGATCTACATGATCGCAACACCACAGCAACACAGCACGAACACTTCGCGCTCGGCCACGAACTCCTCAATGATCGCCTCAATCACGAACTCCTTTGCAACACGAACGACCTCCACAGCACCACGAACGGCCTCCAACAAACCTCGACAGTTTTGAGTTGAGTCTGACACCACCAACAAGGTGACCTTGGTATTCTCGGTGTGAGAATCTAGAGGATGGGCTCTATTTGGACTTGGTATGAGGCAGAGGAATAGAAGAAACAACGATCGCGTACACGACTGGGCAAGTGGGAGATGGCGGAGACCTATCGTATAGGTCAATGCCCAATCGTTTAGATAAAGCTAAGCGATCGTCTAGCAAAAGCTATGTGATCGTTTAGCTTGGTTTGTCGCCTATAGACACTACACGATTGTTTACCTTGGGCCAGCGATCGTCTAGCAAAACTATGCATTCGTTTAGTAAATACTGCACGAGCGTTTAGCTCTACTCTTCACAATTGCTTAGCTCGCCCAGCCGTCATTTAGTAAATCCAGATTTATGTGATGACTTCGTGAGTTTCTTTTTCACCGAGAGAAAACTCAAAACTTTTTTAATCAATTTGTAAAACCTTCTTTTAAAATAGGAAAGCCACTTTTCTTTTAAACTCACGGTTACCATGACCCAATAACCACCCACTACTTTGGTTATTTAAAAGAAAAATAATTAATTATCCAATAATTAATATTATTATAAACATAAATGATAACCAACTTATCATACTATATTTATAACCTATAGTTTTAATATTTCATCTCATGAAACATATAAACCATAGTTCTTTTTCTATTTCATGGTACTTAATGTAAATCTCATTTACATCAATCCTCCACTAGATGTATCTCATACATCATACCGATTATATCATATATAATCAAAATACCTCTTGTTAATTTGAACATTTCAAATCAACACCAAGAACTGATCCTCAACTGAATCCAAGCTACCAAGGGGACCTCATGGACCTGTAGCTTGAAGCTTCAATGGTACGTGAATAACTGACTAAACTCTTTAGTCACGGGATCCACCATCCGTTAACTGCCAGCCATTCCACTAAAGACCGATAGTTGAACTCTCCTTACCACAGATATATTATGTGTCCATCTTAACCAATCAGCAGTGTGACAACCTTTCACAGATCGCTCAGAAGTACAGCTGGGCTAATAACCGTTATGCCCCTATAGTTACATCTGTCTCCTTAAGTACCATTGATCCCTCTAATGAACATAAGTCATAGTCCTACTATGACTGAGTCTTTTCTTCCAAAGAGAAGTTGTGGCCATTATGTTCAAGCCCTAGAATCAGCCCTTAAGAGATTAATCTCTCTACTTATCCGTGCTTCCAGAAAGAAGTGAATTCCATCTTGTGGATTGAGTTCCCAGCTCCCAGATCAGACAAGTCCCCAAAAAGGTAGACATGTTGAGTTGGCAATCTGGTCACTCTCACCCATACTAATCAAAGGACCACCCTCAAAATTAGAAGTTCCCAAAACACTCAGGATTGAGGTCGTGTCACCTATGGTCGTTTAGGTGATATGCAAGTCTCTAGTATCAACGGCGTTATATACAGAGTCTAGTCATCTCGTGGTCCAGGTCTTATACAAACTCTTTGTATAGGACACCCCCACTCCACGTCTCCACATGAATGATCAGGATCTACCATCTGTAGTACTTTACAACACTTGCAAACCTCTATAAAGCGGGTCGTATCCGTAATGTCACCAGGATTAGGTATCCCACCATAATCCTTATACTATAGACCGATTTAGGTTATCACTTAAGGCATGATCCACTTGTATATCACTTGTACATGCCTAAGTTCACATAAGATAACCAAGGAGCTTTGTTTATTGGATATGAGTAAATATTAGAATTAAATAATACTTATTTTATTCATTGAACAATGTGTATCTTAATAAACAACGAGATTTCGAGAGAAATAGGACATCAATCTCAACAAAAACATGGTGCAAACACTTCAAGAGTAGGAGGTGTTTTACATTGAAGGCTTGGTAAAGATGAGAAGGATCATTTCCTTTAGCCTATAAATACCACCACAAGAGGTCTCTTCAGTACATAACTTGAAATCCTCTTAAAAAAACATTAGGAAGAGTGTTTAAGAGAAGTTTCAGAGATAAGCATGCGTTGACCATGAAGTTCCAAGAGGAGAAGATGTTGTCGAACAGTGAAGTCTGCAAGTAGCATCAAATTAGGACGAGGATTTCTCCCAAAATACTCGTGCGTCTGGAGTGATTCTAAAGCCACCTGAAAGCTTTGAGAGCCTAGTTTTCATGGTAGGGTGCCAGAGAAGAAGCTCCAAGGAATCGGGCAAGAGAGTGTAGAAAATTCAAAGGGGTCAAGCTATCGGGTAAGCTTGGGCCAGTCTTGATGTTTTGAAGATTCCGACCAAACCACGAGAAGTTTTGAGCTAATATTTTAATGTACGCTTCATGAGAAATTTTATAACATGTTTGTAGAAGAAAGTAATCTAAGCTTCAAGTTAAATCTGGATTTTAGGGTTTGAAAGAGAGCCCAAGGTGATCAAGGAACTCCTCGAAAGAAAGGTTCCTATCCTTACCAAGGTGAGTGGTATTCCTTTAAGTCTAAAGCATATCTTTTAGAGTAAATTGTTTATGTTTATGTTATGAATGATTAAATAGCATGTGAATGAGAATATATAATCGTGATGGTCAGGGGGTCAATAGACCTAGTTTTTGAGCCGAGTGGAACCTTATGGGATGGTTAGGGGATCGAGAGGTCTAGTTCCTGAGCCTGTAGGAGGAACATCGTATGGGATGGTCAAAGGGCCGATGAGCCTAGCTTCTGAGCCCATGAGCGTGGAGCTATGTGCACATAGGGAATAAAAGGAGAATGCAAAAGAGCAAGCGTTTATGATTAATAACAAGTAACTATCTACCGTGCATGTAGATAAAAGTTGAGACAGACTCATTCAAAGTTAAGGTTTAAGTTTTAACCTCGTATTTATGATATGCTTGTTATTTATGAGTTGAAATAGACTCTAAAAGTTGCTTACCACTCACTGAGCTTTGTGAAGCTCATCCTGTTATTTCATGTTTTTCTTCCTAGGTAACGAAAGGTGAGGAGTTCTAGGGTGTTACTAAGGTCAAGGTCAGCCACAAGCCACAGTCACACTTCCGAGGTTTTAGAATTATTGATGTAAACTTTGTAGTTAAGTCTTGAAGTTGTATAAACATTAATTGTAATAATAAAATGGGCATGCTTAATCAATTGTTGTTTATCTCCTTGACTTAAAATTTACTGAGTGTATTAAAGGGGTTCAGATGGGCAGTAGGTATCACAAAAGGACAGTATCTGCGGTTCTTCACGCCTCTCCTCCGGCTTAGGAGGTGGGCTTAGGGCAGGGTGTGACAATTGAACCAGCCTAACTGAACAAAAATTAAACTAATTCCAGAACATGATCTAAGATAAATCTGAACGTGAGTGGATTGAGGTAACTGATCCATGGTCGACGGGTTGTGCACGACGCATCCGTGGTGGATGATTTCATAGGCGACAGGGCTACGAGTCGACAAGTGAAGAACATAAAATTTGGTTACGCACGAACTAAAAATGTATTGGACAACAATGAAAAGAATTAGGCAAAATGGGACCGGACAGATCTAAGGCAAGCGACAAAAGACGACGATTGCATAGATCTAGAAGTGACAATTTGAAACGAGACCAATGGATCTGGACAACGTTGATTTGGATGGATTGAGTGCAAGAGAATCTGGCTGGCTACACATGCGTGCAAGCACAATAACAAACGAAATGTATTTGTACTTGTGTCGTAGTGACAGTTGGAGCATAGCTAGGTGACAATGGCAGAATAACTATACTAAACTCCAATGGGCGACGCTAGAGAAGGGAGGGGTTTGGCTGATGACAGAGTGGGTAGAAATCGGGGCAAGACAACAGATTTATGCGAGGAAGGATCGAATAGAAGCATTAAAGAGTTGGGGAGACGGTAGCTAAAAATTATAAAACTCTAGGATTTTAGGGATCTCATACCATGTTGATTAGTTAAATATATTATATTGAATAATATAATCATAATTTACAGTTAGACTTTTTTAAAGGTGAATAAATAGACACCAAGAAACTAAGAAAGAAAAATAAAAAAAGAGAAAATACTATAAAGGTAAATATTAAAATTGGATAATTAATTTATTTATGAATATGTTTTACATTAAAAAAATTGGATAATTATTGTTTTGTAATATTATATAATTAGTTAGACAAATTAAAATTATGGTCCATGTGGTTTGGAGGCAGTTAAAATTTAGTGCATGTGGTTTTTAATTAGAATTTAGTCTTTATAGTTTGAAAAAAGTTTCATAAACAGTCCCTATACTAGGGTCTATTAAGAGGATTTTAACAAACTATAGGAACTATATATGAAATTAATTATATCAAAGCATAGAGATTAAATTCTAACTTTTGAAATCATAAGGACTAACCTGAAGATCTACTGAGGAAGGTAAGTATGAATTTAAGTTATTCTCATTTAGAGTTTGAGATTGAAAAGTTATTGTAGATAGTTTTGTTCAACGATTAGCTAAGAGATGGCTAGGAGAAGTATCGTTGACAAACTAAGAAGTTAATATCAGAGTAGCGCAGTGGAAGCGTGGTAATAGACATGGTTATAAGAGTTTACAACAGTGGTTATTGTGAAACCTTAGACCGAAGTGAGCACGAGTAAATTTCGAGGACGAAATTTTCTTAAGGGGGGGATTGTGAAACCCGGATCTCAGTTTCCCTACTTAAGCAGGTAATTAAGGAAATTAGCTAAGTATGAGTTAAATTCTATGTTGAAGAGAAGGAAATTTCTAAGTTTTGAATAGATTTTCTTTGAGTAGCTTTGAGTTAAGCCTTAATTAGGGAAATTTGGCTAAGTGTAAAGCCAAAATAAACCATGCGTGTGGTGTTAGGAATTATTAAACACATGAGATGAGGTTGAGTAAGTAGAGGTTTAAAAGAGATTAAGCATTAAACCAAAAGCAACCATGCATTTGTGAAGTAGGACGCATGTTGGCCAAAGCATTGGCAAGAGGTGTTGCCAAGAGTTGCTCATGCGTTGAGGCTGTGTGAGCGAGGGCGGAAAAAGCGAGAGAAGCTTGAGCATAAGACATTAGGCGGATGATCGTATAGAAGTAGGACACCAATCTCAATAAAAACATGGTGCAAAAACTTCAAGAATAGAAGGTGTCTTGCATTGGAGGCTTGGTAAAGATGAGAAGGATCATTTCCTTTAGCCCATAAATACCACCGCAAGAGGTCTCTTCAGTACATAACTCGAAATCCTCTTGAAAAAAAAACATTAGGAAAAGTGTTTAAGAGAATTTTCGGAGATAAGCATGCGTTGACCATAAAGTTCCAAGAGGAGAAGATGTTGTCGAACAATAAAGTCTGGAAGTAGCATCAAATTAGGACAAGGATTTCTCCTAGAATACTCGTGCGTTTGGAGTGATTCTAAAGCCACCTAAAAGCTCTGAGAGCCTAGTTTTTATGGTAGGGCGCCAGAGAAGAAGCTCCAAGGAATCGGGCTGGAGAGTGAAGAAAATTCAGAGGGGTCGAGCTGTTGGGTAAGCTTGGACCAGTCTTGATGTTTTGAAGATTCCGACCAAACCACGAGAAGTTCTAAGCTAATATTTTAATGTACGCTTCATGAGAAATTTTATAGCATGTTTGTAGAAGGAAGTAATCTAAGCTTCAAGTTAAATTTGGATCTTAGGGTTCGAAAGAGAGCCCAAGGTGATCAAGGAACTCCTAGAAAGAAAGATTCCTATCCTTACCAAGGTGAGTGGTATTCCTTTAAGTCTAAAGCATATCTTTTAGAGTAAATTGGTTATGTTTATGTTATGAATGAGTATATAGCATGTGAATGAGAATATATGATCGGGATGGTCAGGGGGTCAATAGACCTAGTTCCTGAGCCGAGTGGAACCTTACGGGATGGTTAGGGGACCGAGAGGTCTAGTTCCCAAGCCTGTAGGAGGAACATCGTATGGGATGGTCAAAGGGCCGATGAGCCTAGCTTTTGAGCCTATGAGCGGGGAGCTATGTGCACATAAGGAATAAAAGGAGAACGCAAAAGAGCAAGCGTTTATGATTAGTAACAAGTAACTATGTACCGTGCGTGTAGATAGAAGTTGAGACAGACTCATTCAAAGCTAAGGTTTGAGATTCAACCTCGTACTTATGATATGCTTGTTATTTTGGAGTTGAAATAGACTCTAAAAGTTACTTACTACTCACTAAGCTTTGTGAAGCTCATCCTGTTATTTCATGTTTTTCTTCCTAGGTAACGAAAGGTGAGGAGTTCTAGGGTGCTGCTAAGGTCAAGGTCTGCCACAAGCCACAAGCCACAGTCACACTTTCGGGGTTTTAGAATTATTCATGTAAACTTTGTAGTTAAGTCTTGGAGTTGTATAAACATTATATTGTAATAATAAAATGGGCCTGCTTAATCAATTGTTATTTATCTCCTTGACTTAAAATTTACTGAGTGTATTAAAGGGATTCAGATGGGCAGTAGGTATCACAAAAGGGTGGTATCTGCGGTCCCTCACGCCTCTCCTTAGGCTTAGGAGGTGGGCTTGGGGCGGGGTGTAACAATTGAACCAGCCTAACTGAACAAAATTAAACTAATTCCAAAACATGATCTAAGATAAATCTGAACGTGAGTGGATTGAGGTGACTGATCCATGGTCGACGGGTTGTGCACGACGCATCCGTGGTGGATGATTTCATAGGCGACAGGGCTACGAGTCGACAAGCGAAGAACATAAAATTTGGATACGCACGAACCAAATAAGGGAAATTCAGTTTAAAATCAAAAGCGAAGACATTCGGTTTTAGCTATTCACAGTTGTTATAAATTGATCTATTCGATTCAATCATTGATTTTGCTCAAAATCAGGCCGAACTAAATCGTGCATATTCCTATCCCAAACAATGTAATGTACATGGTATTTTTATTGGCTATATATTCGAAGCAAAATAAAATTTAGAGTCTGTTTCGTGGAGAATATGAAAACTGAAACTTGAAAACAATGGATTAAATGAAAATAGAATTATATTTCATGTTTTCAGATGTGTGTTTGGTAGTACAGCAAGAAGTTGGATTATAATTTAAATAATTGTAAATTAGTTATAATTACTTACTAAATATAAGTTGACAATAAACTATTATTATAAACTATCATTAATTTATTTATGAACATGTTTTACATTAAAAAAATTGGATAATTATTGTTTTGTAATATTATATAATTAGTTAGACAAATTAAAATTATGGTCCATGTGGTTTGGAGGCAGTTAAAATTTAGTGCATGTGGTTTTTAATTAGAATTTAGTCTTTATGGTTTGAAAAATTTTTCATAAACATTCCCTATACTAGGGTCTATTTAGAAGATTTTAACAAACTATAGGAACTATATATGAAATTAATTATATCAAAGCATAGAGATTAAATTCTAACTTTTGAAATCATAAGGACTAACCTCTAACTTTGTCCAAACCATAAAGAGTAAATTTTCTATTTAATTTAATTTATAATAAATTACATATTGCATATTTTGCTAAATTATACAAAATATCTTTAAATTTTACACTTGTGTAAAAAATATCCTTGAACTTTCAAAATTATAAAAATGCTCTTAAACTTTTATAAACGGTTCAAAAGTGTCATTGCTGTTAATTTTGGAAGGAAATCGTTAGTGTTTAGTTTTGAAAATACCCTTGAACTTACAAAAAGTTTAAAAAATACCCTCACGGTCAATTACGAATACAAACCATTAATACCCGTTTCACTTTTATATTTTTAAAATAACTTTAAAATATATTTTTAATCCTTCAAAACCAATATAGATGATATAAAAATTGCATTTAAAAGTGGAAAATTAAGTAATTTGAAAATATAAAAAAGAATATGGATTGAGAATAACGGAATCCAAATTATTTTAGTTTTGAGCCCAGCCCACTAACAGCGGTGTGAGCCCAAATTTAAGGTTTCAATTTAAAAATAATATAATATTAATATAATACAATTAATTCATCCATAAATGCCCTAAACTCCTTTCATTTCTTCTGAAATTTCCTTCTCTGTTCAGTTCTCTCTCTCATCGCCGAACTCCTCCTGGTTTGACCGACGTCGTGGCCGCCGGCTGCGTCTGCCATGGCAGTTTAGTTCGACCTTAATCAACTCATTTCATCTCACGATGATATCAGGTAACTTCAATTTCTTGTCGTTTCCTTTTCGCCCTTTTTAACTTTCTTCGATTTAGCCCTCTATGGTTGGTTTGTTGAATCTGAATCCTGTGCTTTTTTCTCTTCTTTTATTTTGAGATCTGAATCGTTCAGCTTTCCCCATTTATTTGGCTCCAATTAAATTATCATCAATAACCCAACAATAAAGAAAAAAACATCACTTTTATTTGTTCATTTGCAGGCACACAATCAAAACTGAAACATGGTTTTAGTGTTACAGACTTGTGTACACTATACTTTTGGAATAAAAGAAAAAAGAGAATACACTATGCAGAAAGAGAAGGCAAAACAAAAGTTTAAATAAACAAGTTTCATGCAATCAGCTCGATGAAGAGAGACGCCAGAACCGTGGTGGGATCTCCAAGAACGATACTAACAATGGTCTTGATGAAGACCTTAAGGATCCTCCAAAACTTGTTCCCTTTTCCGCCATCCCCACGCCCTCGAGCTTGAATTGCTTTCAGATTCACCTTCTGCAGAGCCAAGTTTGGGTCCTGATCGGCATTATCGACATTGATCCAGTCTCCTCCGTTCTTGTACCATTCTTCTAAAGCCATTTCAGTGGCACAAGCCACGTGAACATGGTACTTCCTGCACTCAGATATGTAGGACCAACCATTGTGTTGGCCGTGGCTTCTGATGGTCTTTTTGTTGCACCACATGCACTCACCTTGGACTTCCTTGTGGAGATTGAACTCCACGTCTTCAATTTGGTAATTCATCTTGAGGTTTTCACAGCAAGGGTGGAGATCCAAGTCACGTTTCTTGCAGTGGTACATAAAGCCATTGATAGGCTTTGTGCAGGCGTCGCAGATCCGTCTGCATTTGTCGTGGCAGGCTCTTGGTGGGATTTTAAAGAACTTGAAGGTGGAACGTGGGAAGAATTCATGGGAAATTGGTGAGTTTTTTGGAAACATACAGGCTTTGTGAAGATCAAAATCACACTTTTCGCATCGGTATCGAGGCCCAAAGCCTATTTCCTTGCAGCCATCGCAAGTGTAAGGTTTCAGATACTTCTTCAGCTCCAGTTCATGCTTCAGGTGGCTTGGATTACACAACTGCTCTGCCATTTTTTAAATGATGGGTGCAGGGTAAGGAAGGGCAGGGATGAGATTGGGAAGACTGCAAGCAGGAAATAGTAGAGAAGAAGAGGTTTGAGAAGAATGCAGAAATGGTAGTGGAGAGATTAGAATGCATATTTAAAGAAATCAGAGGCAATGAGTTTCGGGTAATTTCTTCTATCTTTTTGCTTAGAAGAAATGCATATGTGTTGTAAAGAAATTTCTAAACTCTGGGTTTTGCTTATGAATTTGAAAGAAATTGCTCAACTCTGGGGTTTTACTCGATCCATTTCTCTTCTACTTTGTTAATTTGTTTCAGCAGCTTCTTCTCTTCAGAAGTTTCTCACTTCTTTTTGTTCTTTTTTTTGGGTTTTATATTATTTATAGCATGGAGAAGAGTTTTGACTGAAATAATAATGATATGATTGGAGATTTTGCATTTGTTATTTCCCAATCCTTAACTCTGGGAGCTTTATTATTGACGTTTTTGCCCTTTTCTAGAGGCAATTTGGACCTTCTTATTGTAGAAAAGCTATGGTTAGGGGGTGTGATTTCAATTGAATTTCTAATGTTGAAAACTTTTCAGTGGGATAAGCTCATATTTTCTTTCCCTTTTTATTTACATTTTATAATTTAAACTAATTTGATGTAAAGAACTTTCTCGCTTGTCTTGCTTTTTATTTTCCATAACCATCAAAAGGGAAAATTCTCAACAACATATTTGAAACAATGGTCGTTCGACCTTGAGCTAAAGATAAAACACTCCTAGATTCGTCTCAATTAGAACAACTGAGAATACATGGAGGGGAGCATATAAGGATTCACAGAAGCCCTTGATTGAATTCAATGCAAGCTCCCGACCTCCAAGCCTTCTCATGAAACTTATAACATCACAAGGACGATATGGAACCTTGTTGTTCATTTTTAATGATTTTCTACACTCTCTACCATTCATGAAGTAACCTGCTTATGACCATTTTTAACAATGTCAATAGAACATAGATGAATGTCAATGAATTTTCGAACCATCCAAAAAACACTTTTCTTATATACATATGCACGTAGATACCAGTTACAAGAAGAGCGGTTGCAATGGAAGTCAAATGATGTTTGGTTTGACCTAGTGGTCTTAAAATTCAAAGTTGTCTTTAAGACCAATCAAGTATATGACTTTCTTTAGTACAAACTTGCTCCTAAATATAGAGTATTCCTTAATGAAAGGTCGGAACAGGAATAAACTTTTGCAAAATCAAGGATCTCAATAATTAAACATGTAATTATATCATATATATATATATAATTACTAATTCTCTTAATTCGAATTTGAAGGTTTCAAATTAACTTCTCGAATTTGAAGGTTTCAAATTAACTTATCACGTTATGAGCTAGTAGAGGACCTAATGGACCGATCATATGACTAGTAAGTTAACCCTTCACAGGTTGTTCTACCTCGTGTTTCTTAAGTTCCACTGATCCTCTAATGAACAATTGGTTTGAGGTCCAATCATCAAACCGAGTTTCTCTTGGGTCGATGAGAGGGTGCTCAAGACCCGAAGTCAGCACTTAAGAATAACCTCTATCCCTACAAACGGGTAGGAGCGAATTCTATCTTGTACCCTATGTACCTAACTATCTACCCGGTTTTACCCCTGAAATGGAAGGCAACCCTCACCCATGAGACTTATTGAGCCAATCCTCACCCATGCAAATCTAAGGATAATCCCAAATAAATAGGAATTCATAGTTAGCTCATTAAGATTAAGCTACCTAGGTCATCACTTTGAAATAGTCCGTCTTAAATAGTAAACAACATTATAAATAAGAATGACTTATTTCTCGGTTCGATCTTATGTAAACTCAATGCACAGGACGCTCCCACTTCCCATGTCACCACATGAACAAATTAGGATCACTTCATTTGTAACACTTTACAACGATTATAACAACTACAAAGTGGGTCGCATCCAACATTTTAAAACGTCAAGTACAATATTTAACGAAGACCTCTACTTTTTTAAGACAATTCTTGACTTTTTTTTCTTTAAAATCACCTATTTCTTGACATTTATTTCATAGAAACGTCAAGTATTTAAAATCGCAAACGTCAAGAAAGGTGGTTTTTCTTGTAGTGAACCCAACAAACTTCCACTTGGACTAAAACTCCAATAGATATATACAAATACAATGTTGAGTAAATGAGAGAAAAAATATAATAAACTAAGGCATCAGATACTCAGTATTTCTCTCACTTGTCCTTGTTCTATTTCCTTTGTAGTCCTAGTCCCATTGGAAAATCCTCGATCACCAGCGAGTATAACTCGATCATTGATCCTTGAATAGAACTCGACACCACCACAAGATTACCTTGGTATTCTTGGTGTGAGAATCCAGGAGTTGTGGGCTCTGTATGATTTTGGATAGAGGGAAGAAGGAAGAAACGATCGAGTAGACGATCAAGTAAGCGATGAACAATCGTATAGAGGAAGAAGTCTATTGTATAGACTTGATACTCGATCGCATAGAGGAAGAAGTCTATCGTATAGACTTGATACTCGATCGTTTAGGCTCTAAGGCTATCGATTAGTAAAACTCGTTTTTACTCGATAGTGTTACTATGAAACGTTTCGAATGAATGATTTGAAAAACCATTTTTCCTTTTTATCTCACAATTACCATACAACCGTGAATAACTACCCACTCAAGTCGATTATTGAGAAAAAAAAATATTAATTATCATATAATTAATAAATTATAAATAAATACAATAACTAATTTATCATATTATATTTATAACCTATAGTTTTAATATTGCATCATATGTAACATATAAACCATAGTTCTTTTCCTATTTTATGACATTTAATATAAATCATATTTATATCAATGTCTCCAATCTAAAAATGTATCAAATACATTATATCAATTATATCATATATAATTTAATTAATTTAATTAAATTATATATAATCAAATTCCCTCTTGTTAATTTGAACACTTCAAACTAACCAAAAATATGATTCTTAACTTGAATCCATTGAACTACCAAGGGGACCTTATAGACCTGTAGCATGAATCTCCAACGGTACGTGAATAACTGAATAAACTCTTTAATCACGATATCCACCATCCGTTAACTGTCGGACACTTCACTAAAGACCGATAGTTGCACTCTTCGCACTACAGATATATTTCTGTGTCCATGGATATAACCAATCAACAATGCGATGACCCTTCACAAATCACTCATAAGTACAGCTGAGCCAAATTACCATTTTGCCTTTATAGTTACATCTAACTCCTTAAATACCACTGATTTCTCTAATGAACAATAAGTCATAGTCCTACTATGACTGAGTTCTCTCTTCCCAAGAGAGGGTGTGGCCACTATGTTCAAGACCTGGAATCAGCCCTTAAGAGAGTAATTATCTACTTACCCCTACATCGGAGAAGGAGTGAATTTCATCTTGTGAAGCTGAGTTGAATTGTCAATCTGGCCACTCTCACCCATACAAATCAAAGGATCGCCTTCATGAGCAGGAGTTCACAACTCACATAAGATTCATGTCATGTCACCTATGGCCATCTTAGTTAAATGTAAGTCTCTCTTATCAACGGTGTTATATAAAGAGACTAATCATTTCATAGTCTGGTCTTATACAAACTCTTTGGATAGGATACCCCCGCTCGCATGTCTCCACATGAATGATCAGGATCATATCATTTGTAGCACTTTACAACACTTGTAACACCTACAAAGCGGGTCGTATCCGTAGTGTCACCAGGATAAGGTATCCAACTTTATCCATCTACTACAAACCATTTGGGTTATTATTTAAACAAGATCTATCTGTATGTCTCTACATACTTGTTTAAATTTACATAAAATAACCTAAAATCTTAGTTTATTGGATTGAGTAAATGCTTATAAAATAACACTTATTTTATTAATAACAATATGTTTATAGAGTTTACAAACTATGAGATTACAAGGAGATTTAGGACACAATTCCCAACAGTTTCATCAACTCTTGTTGAAGAAATTGCTTGATCAACAACTCTTGTTGATCTATCTGTAGTTTCTCTAGATATCTCACTTAATACTAGCTTACTGCGAGATTGATGATTTTTAATGTGGTATTCCTCAAAGAATGCTACATTTGCCGACACAAATACTTTATCTTCTTAAGGATCATAAAAGCAACCACCTTTTATCTCTTTAGGATAGCCTACAAATAGACATACTTTCGTTCCAACTTCTTTGGATTTTGCACCAACACTCAGCTACACAAGATGGAATTCACTCATTTCCCGAAGCAAGGGCAAGTAGATAGATAGCTTCTTTAAGGGCCGATTCCAGGGCTTAAAAAATATGGTGCCACACACCTTCTCTTGGCCCAAGAGGTGTTCACACATAGTTGGATTATGTTGTAATGTTTATTAGAGGAATCAGTGGTACTTAAGGAGTGAGATGTAACTACGGGGGAAAAACGATAAATTGGCCTAGCTGTACTTACGAGCATCTGTGAAGGGTCATCGTACTCATGATTTACCGATTCCAGAGCATCGTACGTAGGAAGCGTTTAACTATTGGTCTTTAGTGGAATGTCTGGTAGTTAACGAATAGTGGATCTCGTGGCTAAAGAGTTTAGTTAGCTATTCACGTACCATTGGAGCTTCGAGCCATAGGTCCATAAGGTCCACTAAGTAGCTTGAATAAAGTCGAGAATCAGTTTTTGGGTCAGTTTGAAATGTTCAAATTGACAAGAGGGAATTCGATTATATATGATATAATTGAACTGGTTAATTATATATGATATAATTGGCTAAATGTATGAGATACATTATTATGGAGGAAATTAAATATAAATATGGTTTATATCAAGTGGAGGAGAAATTAGTAGATATGTGATATCAAACTATAGGTTAAAATATAATATGATTATATTTATTTAATAATTAAATTGGTTAATTATGTGATATTAGCCGAAATCCTCTCCTCAATCGTGCGTTAGTGGGAGAATCCTTATTCGGTTACTGTGACCGAAGAATAAAATGAAAATTTGTTTCATTTTGCAAAGGAAAAAAAACAAAAAAAGAGTTCGAGAAATTCGCAATCGGTGTGAAAATGTCTTGATCGCTTAGTTGAGAGTCTATACGATAAAGCTTCATCGTCTAAACGATCGCACACCCGTGTCTAAACGATCGCACACCCGCGTCTAAACGATCACACACCTTTCTCTAAACGATCGCTTAGCTTTCCTAAACGATCGTCTAGCGTGCCACGTTTTCTAAACGATCGTTTACCTATTACTAGACGATCGCTTAGTAAAACCTACACGATCGTGTAGCTTTCTCTAAACGATAAGCATCCCCGCTATACAATAGCTTTCTCTCCCACTTCCTTATCATCTACACGATCAGCCAATTCCTCCGACCTCTACCAAAATCACCAAAGACCACACTTTGGATTCTCATTCCGAGAATACCAAGGGCTCCAAGTGGTGGTGTCGTCCGCGATCTTGCTTGCTCGTGCTTGTTCGTGTTGCTGCCATTCGTGTAGACGATCGTGCTATCGTAGCCAACTCTTTGGTGGACGATAAA
This sequence comes from Benincasa hispida, assembly GCF_027475165.1. Lineage (NCBI taxonomy): Eukaryota > Viridiplantae > Streptophyta > Magnoliopsida > Cucurbitales > Cucurbitaceae > Benincasa > Benincasa hispida. Next base: position 17,402 of record NW_028327029.1, read on the forward strand.
GTTCGTAGAGGGTAGTTTTCGCGGCATTGAGCTCGAGATTGAAGAGTCTTCAACTAGTATGTAAACTCAATTCCTTGTATTTTATTTAACAAAGCATGCTTTTAATTAGTGTAAATTGCATAACTGTTTGTTAGAATGTGTATGTTATTTTTCGGTCACAATGAAATCGGAAAGATCCGAACACGCTCATGGATGCTCTTCGTTAAGAGTTCCTTCACATGGTTCCCTCGAAAAGTGTTTTAGTAACACTTTACGAGTTATGGAGAGGACGTAAAGGCAATTTATGTCACTTCAGGATTTGAGGATGCCCAGTTCCTGGCTCCCAAATCAGACGAATCCCCAAAATGGTAGGTTTGAGTCGGCGACCTGGCCACTTGCACCCATACAAATCAAAGGACCACCCTCAATTTTAGGAGTTCCCAACTCACTCAAGATTGAGGTCATGTTACCTATGGTCATTCTAGTGAAGTGGAGTCTCAGTCATGAACGGTGTTATATAACAAAACGTTAACACTTTGTGGTCATGTCTTCTATAAACTCTTTGTATGGGACGCCCCTGCTCGCATGTCCCTACACGAATGATTAGGATAAGACTATCTGTGACAAGTCACAACACTTGTGACCATTCCACAAAGCGGGTTGCATCTGTAGCGTTACAAGGATAAGGTTTCCCTCCTATATCCATATACTACAGACTATTTTGGTTATCACTTAAGACATGATCCACTTGTATGTCACCACATACATGCTTAACTTACATCCAGATAACCAGGGATTTTAGGTTTATTGGTTTGTGGTAAAGAAAATAAAACAAACAACTGAGCAAAATCAAGATGTGAAGTAAAATATCATATATTATACAACACAAGCGTTCGTACAAACTGTTTACAAACTACTGGACACGGGACTTTAGGGCATCAATCCCAAAACCATATTCAATATATACACCGCAGTCTCTACTGCATGACATCAAAAAGAACTTGGCAACTGAGCATAATTCATCATAGAATGAACCATGTCCAACAGGGTTCTATTTCCCCTTTCTACAACACCATTTTGTTGAGGTGTGTCAAGTGCTGTGAGTTGTGACTGAATTCCATGTTCTATCAAATAGTCCTGGAATTTTAAATCTATGTACTCACTACCTTGATCTGATCAAAGTGTTTTAATCTTTTTACCTAACTGGCTCTTAACCTCTACCTTAAATTCCTTGAAATTTTCAAGTGTATCGGACTTATGATGCATTAGGCAAATGTAGCCATACCTTAAATAATCATCGATGAAGTTGATGAAATATTCAATGATAAAATATTCATACCTACCTCTCACTTTAACATTCATCAGACCACAAATGTCTGAATGTACTAGATCTAAGGGTTCTTTGGCTCTAAGACCTTTTCCAGTAAAAGATCTTTTGGTCATCTTACCCTCAAAACAAGATTCACATGGTGATAAAAAGCTATCTTCTAACTGGTTTAGAAGTCCACTCTTAACCAATCTCTCAATCCTATGGAGATTAATATGACCTAGTCTTAAGTGCCAAAGATAGGCATTTGGAGAAATTTTCCGTTTCTTATTTTGAGTTTCAGCTGTTTTAAACATCTTTATATTTAAAACGATTTTTACCTCAGTTGTTTTAACACATATAAGTTATTCTCTAGATTTGCAGAACATACTTTATTACCTTTTGAAATAATGAACATATCATTATATTCAAAAGAAACTTTGTAATTTTGTTTTAGCAAATATGAGATAAAATTAAATTCCTTTTCATAGAAGGAATGTAATAAACATTTTCAAGTAAAACGTGTCTATCTCCAACAAATAACTTTATATCTCCCATTGCTTTAGCTGAAATAACCTACTCGGTCCTTACCTTAAAGATTATTTCTCCCTCTGTAAGCTGTCTCCAGGAACTAGTTTCCTGAGCGAAAGTACAAATATGATTAGCTGCTCCTAAATCCATTATCCATGATAACTATCATTTTCTACTAAGCGTGTCTCAATGACAAGTGCCTTTGTAGAAAAACAGGAAGAATGAGGACATTCCTCTGTTAAAACATAGTTTAAATCATCAACTGCTAGTATATTCGATTTCCATGTTGATTTATTATGACCTTTATTATCATTGGAAGCTAGTGAATTTGAAGAAGACATGCTAAAATTATAAACAAATTCTAATCAGTAAGTTGCTTTTAAACCCAATCATATTTTAGTAAAGTAATAATGTACCCAAATATCATTATTTATTGCAACGATACTATAGTGAGTTAGAATAAGTGCTACCGAGGGGCAGTCAAATATCCTTTCACTAAAGCAAGACATTCTTGACTAAATACTATCTCCATAATAACTCGTATTTTGATAGTCATTTAGCTACTGTTTTCGATCAAAAACTTTCTAACACTTAGTAATTTTATAAGTGTAACACTCCATTTTTAGAACTCAGAGATTAGTGGCCCCAACGATGCTACCGAATTGGAGAGTTAAAGTTGGAAATCTACCTAAGAAATTCCATCCATTTCTGGAGTTTGAGTTTTTCCGAATCCTATGTTACAACTCTCTGAGGGGATAGCCATGGTTAGCGACTAGCTAATGCCGCCTTAAAGAAGACAACAGGCACAATATAGAAATCTCACGGTCCAAACTAATGGAAGAGCCCGTAGGATACGTTGACACACATCTTTTACCCACTTACTCCCCTATTCACCTTGATATTGACCCATGCAAACACTTTTCGAATGGAGGTCACTCCGAGGGTGACATGAAGCGTTGCATGGATCTCACGGTGTGAACTCTTAAGGACGTGAAAGCTAAAATCAACATACCGTATATGTTGTTAATTTCCAACTGAAATGTTCTATTTATTTTTGGGTAAATATTTATTTAGGAATGTTTCGGCTAAATAAACAACCTAAGTCCAGGTGATAAACCAGTTTTAAAACCTCACACCGCTCACATATACTCATAAAACGAGGTTAACAATTCTCAATTATTCGGCCATAACCCCGGGTAAGAGGTGTTCTGTAAACCGTCAACTTAAGTACCTCCAGTCTTAGAAAGGATTATATACCGATTGAGTTTGTAACCAATATTTTACAAGATAACGACCTATTTTAACTATTAAAACAAGCGGTTAACCTACATGAACATACAACTTATCTTTGTTATGGATTTTAAATGTCTAACCCGATTTTATAACAACTTATAAAACTTTAGACATGCTTAACATCCATAACATACATAAAGTATCTCATTATTTAATATAACACTTATATTAAAACAATTGAAACCCTAAACATGCATACTATATATTATAACTCCTTATAACATACTTTCTAAGCTTGTAACATACTTCCTATAGTGGGATTTTAAATCTACATGGTATACTATATGCACATACAAGATTTATTTAATTGTAACATACATCACATGCATAAATAATTAAAAACATATTGATATGGACTAGTTTTGACATTTCAAGCAAACAAAAGCCCTAAATTATTACAAAATTAAGCAAAACTAGCTCTAAAACTCTTCTGGGCCACACGAGCCAACCCAAATCGAACCCGAACCACCCAAACCAGACCTTTAGAGCATAAAAAAGGTGTTAAACTGGACAAAAACGGGTTGAACCGGACCTTTCAGACCTGAACCACCTGAATCGGTTCACTTGGACCGTCGAATCGGGTTCGCGCGCACTTTCTAGGCTAGGATGAGCAGCGTTGCAACGCTCTCATCCCAGCATTGCAACGCCTCCTGTTCAGGATGAGTAGCATTGCAACGCATTGTGGGCAACGTTCAGTGGCCTCGTGAAATCTGTTGCTGACCTTCTGTGCTTCTTTCTTCAATTATATCCTAAATTCAACTCTAATGGCTTCAATAAATTTACAGACGTTTAAACACACATTAAGACTCATTAAACAAGAGCCAATTACAAGAATTACAACATAATTGAAGAGAAATTTAATGCCAAAACTAAGAAAAACCATATCAGTTCATCATTTTCATACAACTTATGAAAAATACCCACCAAAACTAAAATTAACAGGAACTGAGTGTTTAAATCATACTCTGAAACCAATTGTTAGTTTCAAAAAGCATGCAGCGGAAGAAAACATAATCATTAAGCACTCTAATTCATTAATTTTTGTCACAAATCAAGCATGTTCATTCAAAATAAAAAAAAGGGTTTCAACAATACCTTTGGAGACTCTCTTCACATCACGAATTCAACAGTAATCTTCTCCTTTACTAGTCGTGAACCACCAGAAGATCTTCCCTACTATCCTTTAGGAAACTTAGATTGAGTTGTGGGACTCAAAACAAGTTGAATGAAAAGGAATTTGGGGAGAGAAGGTGACTGGTTTTCCAAAAACTTAAAGAACCTTTCTTCAGCAGAAATTCTTAGAAAAAACCATAGTTTGCATGTCTTTTCAACTGAAATTTATGTGTGTTTTGTGTAGGAAAAACATGGAATCAGATTGCAAAAACAGGGAATACCTCATTCTTCAACAAATTGAGTGGTATGGGAATGGGATAATGACTAAGGTGTTATTTCCCACAGTGGGAAAATCCCACTTTTTAGGATTTTTCCAATTTCATTTCCTTTTCTAATTTTGAAAAATATTTTCAAAATCAAAATCATTTTTCAGTTTTAGTTATTTAATTAAACTGAAAATTTTTAATTTTATAAATAATTAATTTTTCAAATAAAATTAATAATTAATTAAATAATTTTATTAATTCAATATCAAATATTAATTTAATCAAACACCAATTTCACTACCATGAATCTCTATTCATGAAATTAATATTTAAATAATCAATTTTTTAATTTTGTATAATTCCATAATTAAACGTGTAATTACTAATTCTCTTAACTCGAATTTGAACGTTTCAAATTAACTCATTACGCTATTCTAAGGTTTATTCCATTTGTGAGCTAGTAAGGGGACCTATGGACCTACAGATCATGGGCTCCAACGATCTGAAATTAATTGGCTAAACTCTTTAAATCGATTTAACCCCTATTTGTTAACTACTGGGTCATTCCACTAAAGCCTAATAGTTGCACTCGTCTCACTATAGATATATTGTGTCCACTCGATATAACCATGATTAGTAAGTTAACCCTTCACAGGTTGTTCATAATAACGTTAGGTCAATAGCTATCTACACGGTCTTACCCCTAAAATGGGAGGCTTATTGAGCCAGCACTTTTGAGCCAACTCTCACCCATGTAAATCTAAGGATAATCCCGAATAAACAAGTATTCATAGTTAGCTTAGGATTAAGGTTAAGTTACCTAGGTCATTGTTTTGAAATAGTCAGTCTTAAATAGTAAACAGTGTTATAAAGTAAGAATGACTTATTTCTTTGTCCGATCTTATGCAAACTCATTGCATAGAACGCCCCCACTCCTCATGTCACCACATGAACAAATTAGGGTCACTTTGTTTGTAGCACTTTACAACGATGTAACAACTACAAAGTGGGCCACATCCAATAGTGTTACCAGAATAAGGTACCCAACCTTATTCGTATACTATAACCATTTTAGCTATTTACTGAACTTAATCCACTCTTACGTCCTCAAGTATTCCTATAATAACCATCAATCTTTAAGTTTATTGGATTTAATCTTAACAATTGCAATTTATATATTCAACAATAACTTCTTCGAATAAACGTCAATAACACCTTTATGAAAATAGAATATGTTTCTAGTTAGTTTTAGGACATAAAACCCATTACCCTTCTTACTCATTTTGACACACTAAAAAACCCATTAATTACATTTTAGTTTTGAATGAATTAACAAATTACCATGCTACTATGGATTTATGAATGCCCAAAACCGTTGGGAATACGACCAAAATCCTACATTGGTTAAATAAGGAGATGATCGTGGATTAAGGAAGATGATTATCTCCACTGCTATGAGGCTTTTTGTGGTGAAAAAAAAGACCATGGGAGTTTAACTGGACAATATCATAACATTGCAGAGGACTACGAGCATAATGTAATTCAAATTCAATAAAGAAGACTAACCATTAACTTAATCAAAATATGTTGTACTATATCATTCTCATTTGCAAAGTCATTAAATCACCTTCAAATGCCATACTTTTGATTCAACTAAAACATCTATAATAGCTTCAGAATGTCAAGCCCTTCATATCAATCAAGAAATCGCAATGCCTATATTTCTCTTGTATTTCTAACTAATCCATTAACCAACATTCAAATTCTCCAACCAAAAAAAAAAAGACAAAATTTGTAGTCACTTTAAAAGAGTGAAGCGGTTTAAGAAGAAAGGTTCCTACTAAAATTTGGCAAGTTATTAGCAGGTAACACCAATCATAATTCAATTTATTTGCTAGATGAAAAATTTTCAATTTGAATGACTTTCTATTGCTCAATAATCTTGTATGTCGCGAATGAAAATTTTCACTTTCCAACTCTCATAGAAATAGAATAAAAATGCCCCTTAAAGTACTAACAAGCCACTTTATACCATGATTAAATTAGTCTTTAAAGTAGAATAATTAGTCTGAGTCCGAGTAACCAACAACCTCAAGGTTACTACTTCTATATGTGAGCATGTGATCTTTAGTGCCTTGTAAGTATCTTAAAACCTTCTTTGCAGCTCTTCAATGAAATAGTTTGAGATTTGATGGATAACGACCCAACATTCTGACCACAAAGCTTATATTCGGTTTAGTATAAGTCTGAACATACATCGAACTCCAAACTAAAGAAGCATAAGGGATATTATCCATTTCTTTACGCTCCAAATCATTATTGGGACATTGAAATAAATCTGAGGCGAGCGACAAAGGACAACGATTGGATAGATCTAGAAGTGATGATGTGAAACGAGACCGATGGATCTGGACGAAGTTGATCCGGATGGATTGAGTGCAAGAGGACCTGGGTGGCTACACATGCGTGCAAGTACAATAGCAAACGAAATGTATCTGTACTTGGGTGGCAGTGACGGCTGGAGCAAAGCTGGGTGACAATAGTAGAATAATTATATTAAACCCTAATGGGTGACGCCAGTGAAGGGAGGGGTTTAACTGATGATAGAGCGGGTAGAAATCGGGGCGAGGTGATAGATTTATGTGATGAGGGATCGAACAAAGGCAATAGAGAGTTGGGGAGACAGTAGCTAAAAATTATAAAACTCTAGGATTTTAGGGCTCTCATACCATGTTGATTTTGTAAATTATATTGAATAATATAATCATAATTCATAACCATGCTTTCATCCCAAATACAGGCATAAAAAAAACATACTTTCAAACCTTGTATCTAAAAAACAGGTATTTGTGATTCTCAGGCTTCAGAACCCCCTCAGATAAGCCCCCAGGCATTTCATTCCTAGGTTTTTTCGAGTTGGTCCAAAAAATTTTCCCAACCCAATTTATATAGAAAGTAGAATGACACCTGCGGAATTAAAAGAACTCAAAATACAGTTACAAGAATTGTTAGATAAGGGATTTATACGCCCTAGCGTGTCTCCATGGGGAGTACCTGTTTTATTTGTTAGGAAAAATGATGGATCAATGCATTTATGTATAGATTATCGGGAGTTGAATAAGTTGACAATAAAGAATAAGTATCCACTCTCACGCATTGATGACCTATTTGACCAATTACAAGGAGCCTCAGTATTCTCCAAAATAGACTTACGATCTGGTTATCATCAACTACGAATCAAGGAGTATGATATACCCAAGACTGCTTTCCGAACAAGATATGGGCATTATGAATTCGTTGTGATGCCCTTTGGATTAACAAATGCCCCAGCAGCCTTCATGGACTTGATGAATAGAATTTTTAAGGACTATCTTGATAACTTCGTGATCGTATTTATAGATGATATTTTGGTTTATTCCAAGTCTGAGGCGGAACATGAAAAACATCTTAGGGACGTCTGTTCCATACTAAGGAATGAAAAGTTATATGCCAAATTCAACATGTTCTTCTATCTTTGTGCTTAGAAGAAATGCATATGTGTTGTAAAGAAATTTCTAAACTCTGGGTTTTGCTTATGAATTTGAAAGAAATTGCTCAACTCTGGGGTTTTACTCGATCCATTTCTCTTCTACTTTGTTAATTTGTTTCAGCAGCTTCTTCTCTTCAGAAGTTTCTTACTTCTTTTTGTTCTTTTTTTGGGTTTTATATTATTTATAGCATGGAGAAGAGTTTTGACTGAAATAATAATGATATGATTGGAGATTTTGCATTTGTTATTTCCCAATCCTCAACTCTGGGAGCTTTATTATTGACTTTTTTGCCCTTTTCTAGAGGCAATTTGGACCTTCCCATTGTAGAAAAGCTATGGATAGGGGGTGTAATTTCAATTGAATTTCTAATGTTGAAAACTTTTATTTTCTAAGGGGCAGCCCAGTGGGATAAGCTCATATTTTCTTTCCCTTTTTATTTACACTTCATAATTTAAACTAATTTGATGTAAAGAAGTTTCTCGCTTGCCTTGCTTTCTATTTTCCAATTTTCTCACACTGAAGTTTCTTCTCATTAATAACAAATAAAAAAAATTTAAAATTTTAAAAAATTGTATCCTTGTGGAGAAGGCTTAGAAGCTTCTACTAGGTATGTGATCACTCATATTTGATTATCCATTATGAGCGTCATTTGTATGCAACAAATATGTTTGTTCTTTCTTATTTTTATTTAATTTCTCTCTTAAATGTTTCTTTAAAATAGATTTTAAATTAATCCACTTCTTTAAAATTTCTTTTTATTTATTTTTATTCAACACACATTAAAGATGATTAATCTTGTTAAAAAAACATTATTAGCTAATTACTTCTTAGTTTTTAATCAATAAAAAATTTACCATGTACTACTGAAACAATTAAATTAATTGCCAAAGCGTGCAACTAAAGATCAAAATCTACATTTAGTCAAAGGATATGTGGCTCAAAAAGATGATACAAGCACATCAATAAAGGTGATATGAATGGATGCAGTGAAAATTATAGCCATAAAAAGAAAAATTTCTCAACAACATATTTGAGACAATGGTCCTTCAACTTGCACCTGAGCTGAGAATAAAACACTCCTGGACTCTTCTCAATTAGAACAACTGAGAATGCATGGAGGAGAGCATATAAGGATTCACAAAACCCCTTGATTGAATTCAGTGCAAGCTCCCGACCTCTACAAGTATTCTCATGAAACTTATAACATCACAAGGATGATATGGAATCTTGTTGTTCATTTTTAATGACTTTGTACACTCTCTACAATTCATGAAGTGACCTTCTTATAACCATTTTTAATAATGTCAATAGAACATAGATGATCGTCAATGAATTCTTGAACCATCCACTACAAGGAATTTGGTCTTTTATGTCGGTTGGAAAACTAAAAATGGATGTATAATGTCGGTTTAAAAAAAGTGGATCTTCTATATCGGTTTTAAACTGACATTAAAGACATACTTTACTATTAGTTTTAAACCGACATTGTAGATACCCATTTATTTTTTTAGTAAAGTATCCTCTCTCTTTCATTTAATTTCTCTAATAATTTTCTTCCCTCTCCTTTCTAACTTTTCTTCTCCAAATCCGCCAAACGCTCCTCTTTCTCGCTTCTCTCCTTCAAACCCTTGCCATTTGTCTGTCGATTGTGGGTGAAGAATCTGTCGTGGTCCATCAATCGTCGATCGATGGTACAGGTGCATTCGTCATGCAAGTTTGTTCGTTGTGCAGATCTAGCCTCCGCTCGTTGATTGTATTCATCGATCCGGCCTTTGTGTACAGATTCGAATTTCGGTCGTCGACCCAGCCTTTGTTTGTCATCGATCATGCGGGTCTGGTGTGAATTCGGCCTCCGTTCTCGACAAGTTCATATAGGACCTTAATGCCTTAAGAAATTCACATTTCAAGTTTACCCAAGAATTTCTGCTCGCCCTCCTTGGATATGGCGGAGAAGGGTTTTATTACTTCGTTGAACAGTTCATTTGGTTAGCTAAATCTGATTTGATTGACAAATGACTCTCGTCACTTGCATAAGATCAGTGTGTGGGTGGGATTTATCGGGTATGTTGGGAGTATTTCGTTGAAATTTAGGGATTTGAATTGTCTTCTTCAAGATAAGGCATGTTTGAAAGCGAGTATTGAGATTGCGGTCACCGGAGGAATGAAAATCTGGAGCAGGATGAGAAGATGAAGAAGTTGTGTGCGAAAATGTTGATGGAGAAGCTTTCGATTGTTCAAGATTTTTTCGATGGATTCATGGCAGTGGTAAACATTCGTCATGGAAGCGGCCAGTTTTCAAGTCCTCTTCTAATTTCTTATGCTGGTCTTCTTTTGGTATTGATTAGCACTCATCAGAATTGTGATATCTTCTCTTTCACTTTCTTTGTTTTCTTTTTCTATTAGATTGTAATATTTGTTCTTCTAAATTATATATGTATGTTCTAGTTATAATTAGTGATTGTATTTGGATTATTGCAGAAGCCTTTCGTTTCGATTTCGAAGGATGCTATTATTGAGGCTCTAAAATTCTAATTGGTACTGAACATTTCATTCGATAATATATGAATTTCAGTTTTGTTTATGTTATTTCTTCTTGTTTTGATCTTTTCAGATCTTTAGAACATCTTTTAATTTGTTTGCTATTTTATCTCTGGTTTTCAGATGTTAGGAATCACCCTATTTTGATCGACTACAAGTGTGGAAAGGTATGATATGATCCTAATCGACTTATATTCGTAAATTGTGAATCCATCTAATTATGAGAACTTTGTTGCTTTTACTTAGATAAGAACTTGTAGAAGTTTAAACCAAAATAAAAACTAACTTTTGTACCTACAAATATGATTAAGATGTTGGTTGTTGCCCATTTGATGCAAGAGATCATGGATTTTATTAATGTATGTACTTAGTCTATATAGTTAGAGAGTTTTATGATTGGTTGAGTCTTTCCGGGGTCTATTTTTAATCTCTTCATACTGTATTTACCCATACCTTTTTTGTAAAATACATCTTGGAGAAATACATTATTGACATGGAATCAGAGCCCAACTAATGAATCACCATCGAAATTCGTTCGTGCAACTGACCCAGCCTCTATTTGTTTTTCGTGGCTCGCCCAGATTACGTTCGTGCCTTGCCAACCCACCAAACTCCTGCTCGTGGATTCGACGATCCAGATCTGACTGCTCGAGTTGTTCATTGGTGACCCAAACCCCGACCTCTGCTTAACGAGCCAAACGAGCTTTGTCAGATCCATTGATCCAAATGTTCGTTCATCCGTTTCGTGTCTTCTCAAATAGACGATTGAGTTGAAAGAAGCCAGATCCAGTCAATTGAGTCAAGAAGACAAGCCGAGCCGATCCTGTCTGAGCCGTTGAGTCGATATTTGTCACATTGACTGAGCTGTTGAACCGAAACTAATGTATGCATCATGTCTCATACTTTGATGGACATGAGTGGATGATTAATTTATTTCTTGACTTCCAAACTTAGTTCCAATCTTCATCTATACGACCATTAATTCTCAAGGTAGAAAGATATACTATTTCAACCTTTGCAAGACCCATCCAAGTAAGGTCTACCTTTGATTTTTTTTAGTGCTTAGAAATTGGGTCTATATTTTTCTTATGAGCTTTCTTCCATTTATTTAACTATTGACCTTTCTTGTTTTATAGGTGAAACAAAGGAGTAAAGATTTGGTATCGTAGCTCTCTTTATGTTTTTTCTTGGGGAACTCTAGATCCAACATATTATGTATTTCGGCTTTATGGTTTTTTTTTTCTTCTTCAGATCTCAAATGGAGACTTTTTTTTTCTTTTTTCCTTCTTTAAATGTCAAACTATAGTTTTGATATTTGAAAAATCTATGACTTATAAAAGGTTGTTGGTTGTAGGTTTAGACTAATTCAAACCCTCCAAAGTAGACAACCAGCTTTATCGAACTTTAAACTTTCGGGCTTTATGTATCAATATCAATGTAACTTGCTGATAGGTTACTTAATTAAACAATTTATCATTTTCTTTATTGTGAATTAGTTAATTTTATTTTATTGAAAGCTAAGTTGTATACGTAGCAATTAAGATTTTATTTTGTGCATCTCAATAATGTCCCAAAAGGGTCTGGACAACGAACCTAATCCATGGTTGTTGGCATTTGCATACATTGTATTTACATAAATCAATGGACTAAATGGAATATAGTCAACAACAATGTACAAATCGTTATTGTGCAGGAGTCGAAAAGGACAAACATCAACCATAATACATCTTTTTCCTTGACAATCCTAATGATGTTTGATTTGTTTGGAACCATCCCGATACATGGCCAAATGAGAATTTATGTGATTGACAGAAAGGAAAAACTTTGGATCAAATCTATAAACTTTTCAAAGGATGAATTTGGAGCGATAGAAATCTGAAGAGAGAGTTCTCATCCATTGATTAGTAGTTTGGAAAATAGGTAGCATAAAATCGTCAGAACTACTTCAATTAGTAGTTTAAAAATGAGAAAATAGTATTAAAATAATCAATGTATAACCTAAAGTCAGAAAAACAAATAAATAGGAATAGATAACTTTTTTTAAAAAATGAAGATGTAAGTAAGAAAACAAAATCAATATCTGAAAAATAAAATAACGAAAAAAAGTTCACGGAAATTGAAAAAAAATATATAATTTGATTTTTAAAAAAATTAGGATAATGTGAATTCTAACTCCAAAATCAAGGTTATATCATTACAAAAATTGTTTTTGTAATGATATTTCGTTTTTACTATTTATTTTTTAAAATTATTTTATTAGGATTCAATCCAACCGATTAGTAGCATATCTGAGATTTATTTCAAGATGATTAAATTTTTTTTTCAAAAGGGAAATTCTTATAAATAAAAAAACCCCAAAATTATTCACACTTCGTAGCAAAACATTTCAAAAGTTTTTTTTGTACTTTTGAAACTTTTTGATACAGAGTATAAATATTTTTAAATATTTTTTTATACTTAAAAAAGGCTCTTTTCAAAATAACTAAAAAATAATTTTAATAATTTAAAATCAATTTTAATAGCATAAAAAATGTAAAATTAAATATTAAATTAATTTTGAAAGATTAAGGGGGTGTTTGGCCCATGGATTTGGAATTAGGGGGTTTGGAATTAACCCATGTTTGTAATGACCGACTGTTATTCCATTAGCAAATAGTCGATGACCAAACGTTGTGATCTTCGACGACTGATTGTCATGATCATCGGCGATCGATCGACTTTTGTGATTGTTGACGACCGACCTATCGTCATGACTATCAACGATCAATCGTCTTGATTTGTATTTTATTTTTTAATTGACTGACATTAAAGCATCTTTTGAACCATAACAAATATTATTATTGTGGAAACATATGAATTCATATGTTTTGTGGAAACACATGAATTTAAAAGAAACTTCTGAAGTTTGGGTTTTGCATATGCTCAAATGCATATGAATCTGAATAAGGTTTCTTGAAAATGTGTAAAAATCTGTTATTTAGAAGGGTGTGAAGTAGTTTATGTTATGAAAGTTGGTTGATTTGTGTTAGGGCCCAACAGCTTCTACTATTCAACTCCTCAACATTGTCATACCCACCCACATAGAAGGTTCTCAGTTCTCTTCTATTCTGAGTAATATTTTATCATGGACACGGTGTTTTGACTGAAATTCTATTAATTGAAAATATTTCATTTGCTTTGTACTTTCCTTGTCCTTGACTCTAGGAGCCTTATTGATCTTTTTACCCCTTATAAGAGATATTAATTGTATGGTATGGAGGGACTTTCTGTGGAAAGCTATGGTTAGATGGTCTAATTAAAAATTAATATATTCGACTCCTTTCGAGTATCTAGCCACCCCGATATTGATACAATCCTAAAGAGAAAGAACGATGGAGTTTTCAAAATTAAACTAACGATCATATATCTAATTAAAAGTTGGATTTCTAAAATTAAATGTTGAAGGGTTAAATTTATATAAATTAGTAAGTTTGGGGGCCTAATTTTAGCTATTGTATAAGTTGTGGGTTCAATTTTTATCATTAAACGTTTGATTTCTTACAAATTGACAAATAAAGAAAAGAGCATAGCTCAGTTGGCATCAAATACCTATTATCAACGTCATGGTTAGAGGTTTGATTCCTCACAAATTGACAAATAAAGAAAATGTACATGATCAAAAGGGTAGGGGAACCACCTAATAGAAATGTGCTCCTTGGCATCTACTAAAGCCGAAAACTTTACTCCCCTCTTTGATGCCAAGATAGAAAAGTTTAGACTAATTCAGATTAACGTTAAGCTAATCAAAATATGTCGAAAATATAGATGCAAATGCAGATGTACTATCTCATTTCTAATTTGCAAAGTCACAAGACCCTTTTTAACTTCTTTCTTTTGTGTCATTAGATGCAAACATCACGTAAAAATCCAATTTTGTAAAAGGAATCACATTAAAATGCCATAATACAAATATGATTAATATAGAAGAAGAAAGAAAACTACTAGATTAAAAAAGAAGCTCGACCGTGAAGCTCTTTATATCCATCAAGAAAATACAAGAAAAAATGGTCAAAACAATCCTTTTTAAGTTTTCACTTTTCACAACTAGTCCGCTTTTTGAAAACTCGTTAAAATAGTTTTCTCGGTACTTCTCGATCGAGATCGATCGCCAAAATTTGTATAAAGAATTAACCTTTTCAACTTATATCCAAACTATCTATTCGTTTTGGCTTGCTCGGTGGAATCTCGACTAGGATGAGGATCGAGATTCCGCAGAATCACATGATTTCCCCAATCTTACGTAATCTTTCTAATGTTTCCAAAATTTAAAAATCGCACAACCAAATATTACTATAAATTTGAAAAGATAATTGGTAAATCCATTTAGATAATCAGTAAATTAATTTGAAAATTCGTGGAAACATAAATTGGGCGTAAGATTTGCAAGATATGCAAGATTCCCGGGATTAAGGGGGTGTTTGGCCTATGGACTGGGAATTAGGGGGCTTGACATTAACCCATGTATGGCCCATTGGAACAAAATTCCTGGATAAAAAAATAAAACTCGTGGGTTCAAAATATGTTTCTTAATCAATGCCATAGGTTTGAGAAATTTTCTCTTCATCTCCTACCTCTTATTAATAATCGTTGATCACCATTGGTAAGGACTATCGGCCGACTTCCATGATCTACTCTTGGCAACCAATAGTCTTAATTGTTGATGACCAGTCGCCTTGACAGTCAACGAGTAGTCATTTAGATTGTCAGAGAACGATCGTCTTGATCGTTAATGAAAGATCGTCTTGATTATCTAGGACCGACTATTGCGGCTATTAACAACCAACTTGACCGTCGACAACCAACCGTCTTCACTGATACTGGTGATCGTCTTGATCGTCGATGACCGACTATTATGACCATTAACAAACAGTCGGTGACCAAACGTCTTGACTTTTGACACTGATTGTCGTGATCATCGGCGATCGATCGACCTTCGTGATTCTTGACAATCGATCTATCGCCATGGCCATCGACGAATGATCGACTGACCATCTTGATAGTTGGCAATCGATCACTTGTCACACCATCGTCAATTGACCATTGTGATTGTGTTCGATCGATGCATAGTTGTCGGTGATCGATAGTTAGTAATTGATGTCAACATGCCGCTTGTGACCTTTGCCGTTGTCAACTTTTCTTTCCCTCCATTTCCCTTTCTTCCTTATTTTCCCATTGGATTTTTCATTATATTCCCCTTCGTTATTATTGCAAAAATAAATAAATAAAAGCAATCTCCCTTATTCTAGAATTTTCTCCTCGCTGAATCATGGTGTCGATTATGCTAGTCATGGACAGTTGAATGTTCTTAGTCGATCGATGCCCACTACCAATGACTAAGATTTTATTTTTTATTTTTCATCTCTCTCCCATTCTTACTCATATTGACACACTAAAAAACAAGAAATTGACTTTTGCATATAGGAGCTCTAAAGTTTGAAGTGTTGAATCAATCATGCTATATATGGGTCATCAAATTCTCTTCACCTGCCAATGCACACCTACGGTTGATGGTCAACATTGGCAATTATCGACAATTTTTTGTTTGTTTCCTCCATCTTTTTCTCTCTTTTCCCTTCAACTTCTCCCACAAAAAAGAAAGAAAAAAAAAGTAATTGACGTATTCAAAATACTATTAAATGTGAACCTAAAAAATAAAGTATATTTCATGATTACAAGAAAAAAGGGAATAATTTAAGGATTAGAGCAGAACTATCTTTGTTATAAATGTGTTAGTATGCTAAATTTCAAACTTTTATACTTTGTTATCAAAAGATAAATTTGTTATTTGAAAAGAGATAAATTAGAAATTTAAAAGCGAACTGAATTTGTTATAAAACTTAATTTCAAAACTTTGTTAGTTTTTTACTAAAAAATATTTTTTTAATGAAAATAACTAAACCTTTGTCATTTATAATTTGTTCTCATGGAAATTAATGGCAAATGAATTAATGTAGGACTACAAAAGATGAAATTAATATAAATTTTATTTTAAAATGGATGGATTAAAATTTTCTTTCAAAGTTATCATAGAAATCAATTCAAAACACACCAGAGATTATATAGTTCACAAAACAATCACTAAAATCAGGAAAACAAAATCAGATAACCCAAACCCATGCCTTCATCCCAAACACAAGCTTCAAAAACCCAGACTTTCAAACCTTGTATCCCAAAAACAGGTATTCGTGATTCTCAGACTTCAGAACGCTCTCAGATAAGCCCCCAAACATTTCATTCCCAGGCTTTTTTTGGATTGGTCCAAAAAATTTTCCCAACCCAATTTATATATACCCAAAAGTCCTCATTTTGAAGACCTTTAAATGGGAGAAGTTGATTTTTTTTTATAAATGAAGTTGATCTTTTCTTTTTTTTTTTTTTTGGTACAAATTGGTGGTGTAGGAATTTGAACAACAAACTTTTTGATCCTTAACATATATACATAAGCTCTTCTTGGCTCTTACCTTTTTATTTTCACTTTATCATTCAAATTAATAAAAAAAACAACAGAAATGTAACGCTTTTTTCTATTCTTTTTCTAACAAGTCGCTGTGTTTTATTTTTCAATTAACTAACATTGAAGCTTTTTCTAAATAATAACAAATAAAAAAACTAAATTAAAAAAAGAAATTGTAGTGTGGTGTTTTTTGGAATATCTTCAAGGGGAGGATAGAAGCTTGTTAGGTTTGGTTGGAAGATGTTGATAAATATAATTTAATATCTTAAATTTTTAAAAGTATTTTAAATATCAAAATAATTTTGGTTGCACTATATCCAAAAATCAAAAGTAATTTTATTAATTATAGATATGTTTTTCCTTTCTTATTTTTGAATTATTTATTTCTCAAATGTTTCTATAAATATAGATTTTAAATTGATAAAGAATTTTCTTTTTATTTATTCATATTCTTGAAAAATACTATGTATAACATATTGAACACACTTTTAACTTAATAATTCGTTCAAATGTTTTCATAAAAAAAAATAAATTTTTTTAAAAAAATTCTTTTGTTGCGAAAGTGATTTTGAACACGTTCCTATTAATTACATTTTAGTTTTGAATGAATGAATAAATTACCATGTACTATTGAAACTGATGAAATCAACTTTTCTAATTTCCTATTTTCCCCAGCACACTCTCATTTGATAATAAAGTAAATAAGATAGGGTCATTTTCTTCTTAAATGTATGTTTAATGTTGTACTCAAATGTATATGATCAAAAGGTGGGAGAGCCATCTAGTAAAAATATGCTACTATACATCTATTAATGCCCAAAAGACCAAAATCCTACATTGGTTAAATAAGTAGATAATGGTGGATTTATAATGGAAGATAACTATCTCCATTGCTATGAGGCCTATTGAGGTGGAAAAAAAAATGTCATGAGGGTTTAAGTGGACAATATCATACCATTGCAGAGGACTACGAACATAATGTAATTCAAATTCAATAAAGAAGACTAACCATTAACTTAAACACAATATGTTGTACTATCTCATTCTCATTTGCAAAGTCATTAAAACATGTTAAAATGCCATAATCTTAATTAAACTAAAACATCTATAATAGCTTCAGATCGTCAAGCCCTTCAAATCCATCAAGAAAACGCAATGCCTACGTTTCTCTTGTATTTCTAACTAATCCATTAACCAACATTCAAATTCTCCAACCAAAAAAGAAGAAAAAATTTGTGGTCACTTTAAAGAGTGAATCGATTTAAAAAGAAAGCTTCCTATTGAAATCTAGCAAGTTATTAGCAGGTAACACCAATCGTAATTCAATTTATTTGCTATATGAAAAATTTTCAAATTGAATGACTTTCTATTTCTCAATAATCTTGTCTGTCGCTAATGAAAATTTTAATTTTCCAACTCTCAAAGAAAGAATAAAAAAGCCCTTTAAAGTACTAATAAACCACTTTACACCATGATTCAATTAGTATTTAAAGTAGAATAATTATTCTGAGTCCGAGTAACCAACAACCTCAAGGTTACTACTTCCATATGTGAGCATATGATCTTTAGTGCCTTGTAAGTATCTTAAAATCTTCTTTGTAGCTTTTCATTGAAATAGTCCGAGATTTGATGTATAACGACCAACATTCCGACCACAAAGCTTATATTCGGCTTAGTATAGGTCTGAGCATACATCAAACTCCCAACTAAAGAAGCATAAGGGATATTATCCATTTCTTTATGCTCCAAATCATTCCTGGGACAGTGAAATAAATTGAAATTGTCCCCTTTTCTGAATGGAAATTGGACTAGGTTTATATGATTCCATCTTAAATCTTTCTAGAACTTTGTTGATGTAAGCCTTTTGAGACAGCCCAAAATTCCTTATGATCTATTCCAATCACATAGGAAGCTTCACTCATATCCTTCATCTCAAAGTTGCTAGAAAGGTAATCCTTACCATCATGTAGTGACCCACAATCATTAGTGGCAAGAAGAATATCATCTACATACAACACAAGGATTTGGAGGAGAAAATATATTTTGATTCAACATTAAAATATAAACAGAACCTAAAGAATAGGAGATTCAAACAAATCTTAAAAAAAATTAAAATAAGGAAAAAAAAAACTTGATATTAAGGTGCAACCATATAGGAGATTGTTGATTTTGTATATTATATTAAATAATCAGAATTTATAATTAGCCTTTACAAAGGTGAATAAATAAACACGAAGAAACCAAGAAAGGAAAATACATAAAGGAAAAATACTATAAAGAAAATTAATAATTAGGAATCAACTCTAATTTACGTTAATACCCTCTCTCAAACGAACAACCCAAGTTGATTTTCTGAAGCAAATCAGCAAATCTGGACTAAAAACAAAAACTCACGAAGAATGAAACCACAAAAAGCTTTTGGACTAGAAACAGAGAACCACGATCAAATATTTGAAACGGAACAAATGACCTATAACGGAAACACAAAGGATGAACCTACAAACAAAAATAGTTGAAACAACTAAACAGGTGAACCAGATTAATTAAACCAAACCAAACTAAAATCAATTTGATTGAAGTGAATTGAATCAGCCTAATTGAAGCAAATCTTAAACTCATTCCAGAACACGATCTAAGACAAATCTGAACGTGAGAGGATTGAGGCTATTGATCCATGGTTGACGAGTTGTGTGCGACGAATCCGTGGTGGGTGATTTCACAGGCAACGAGGCTGCGAGTCGACAAACGAAGAACATAAAATCTGGAGATGCACAAACTAAAAATGTATTGGACAACAACGATATGGATTGAGCAAAAGGGGACAATACAGATTTGAGGCGAGCGACAAAGGATGACAACTGGATGATTTAGAAGTGACGACGTGTAACGAGACCGATGGATCTGGACAACGTTGATCTGGATGGTTTGAGTGCAAGAGGACTTGGCTGGCTACATATGCATGCAACCACAACATCGAACGAAATGTATATGTACGTGGGTGGCAATGACAGCTGGAGCAGAGCTGGATGACAATAGCAGAATAATTATAATAAACCTTAATGGGCAATGCTAGCGAAGGAAGGGGTTTGATCGATGACAGAGCGGGTAGAAATCGGGGCAAGGCAAAATATTTATGTGATGAGGGATCGAACAGAGGCAATAGAGAGTTAGGGAGACGATAGCTAAAAATTATAGAACTCTAGAATTTTAGGGCTCTCATACCATGTTGATTTAGTAAATTATATTGAATAATATAACCATAATTCACAATCAGACTTTTATAAAGATAAATAAATAGACACCAAGAAACTAAGAAAGGAAAATACAAAAAGAGAAAATATTATAAAGGAAAATATTAATTAGGAATAAACCCTAATTGACATTAACAGAGATACGGGAAATTAGGGGTGTGCAAAATTTGGTCCAAACTGAAGGTTCTTTCTATTTTTCAGGGATTTTTGGTTCATTGCTTGAAAGAACTGGTTTGATCGGTTTGGTTATTGGTTCAATAGTTAAACATGTTGGGATTGGTGTCATAATTCTTCCGGAGTCTCGTAGTTTGTAAACACTGTACACATTGTTATGAATAAAATAATAGTTATTTTATTTTGCATTTACTCATATCCAACAAAACTCCATGGTTATTGTATGAAAACTTAAGCATGTATATGAGATACACAAGTAGATCATGCCTTAAGTGATAACCTAAAAAGGTCTGTAGTATAAGGATTAAGGAGGGATACCTGATCCTGGTGGCACTACGGATACGACCCGCTTTGTAGAGATTTACAAATATTGTGAACTACTATAGATGGTTGATCCTGACCATTCATGTGGAGACATGCGAGTGGGGGTGTCCTATATAAAGAGTTTGTATCAGACCGAACCACGAGATGACTAGTCTCTTTATATAACGCCGTTAATACTTGAGACTTACATCTCACCTAAACGACCGTAAATGACATGACCTTAATCCTGAGTGTTTCGGGAACTCCTACCTTTGAGGGTGGTCCTTTGATTAGTATGGGTGAGAGGGCCAGATTGCCAACTCAACAAGCCTACCTTTTTGGGCATTTGTCTGATTGGGGAGCTGGTAACTCAATTACACAAGATGAAATTTTCTCATTTCCCGAAGCAGGGGTAAGTAGATAGATTATTCCCTTTAGGGCCGATTCCAGGTCTTGAACATAGTGGCCACAAATTCTCTTTGGAAGAGAAGACTCAGTCATAATAGGACTATGATTGATGTGTTAGGATTGGTGTCCTAATTCTCCCGGAGTCTCGTTGTTTTGTAAAGATACACATTGTTCAATGAACAAAATAAGTGTTATTTAATTCTGGCCTTTACTCATATCCAATAAACAAAGCTCCTTGGTTATCTTATGTGAACTTAAGCATGTATATGTGATATACAAGTGGATCATGCCTTAAGTGATAACCTAAATAGGTATCTAGTATAAGGATTAAGGTGGGATACCTGATCCTGGTGATACTACAGATACAACCCGTTTGTTAGAGGTTTGCAAGTGTTGTAAACTACTACATATGGTAGATCTTGACCATTCATGTGGAGACGTGCAAGCGGGGGTGTCCTATACAAAGAGTTTGTATAAGACCTGAACCACAAGATGACTAGACTCTGTAGATAACACCGTTGATACTAGAGACTTACATCTCACCTAAATGAACATAGGTGACACGACCTCAATCCTGAGTGTTTTGGGGACTCCTGCCTTTGAGGGCGGTCATTTGATTAGTACGGGTGAGAGTGGCCAAATTGCCAACTCATCATGCCTACCTTTTTGGGGACTTGTCTGATCTGGAAGCTGGGAACTCAATCCACAAGATGGAATTCACTCTTTTCTCGAAGCAGGGATAAGTAGAGAGATTGTTTTCTTAAGGGCTGATTACGGGGCTTGAACATAGTGGCTACAACTTCTCTTTAGAAGAGAGGACTTAGTCATAATAGAACTATGACTTATGTTCATTAGAGGGATCAGTGGTACTTAAGAAGTTAGATGTAACTACAGGGGCATAACGATTATTGACCCAGCTGTACTTACGAGTGATCTGTGGAGGGTTGTCGCACTTCTGATTGGTTAAGATGAACACATGATATAACTATGGTAAGAAGAGTTCAACTGTCTATCTTTAGTGAAGTGTCTGGCAGTTAACGAATGGTGGATCCTGTGACTAAAGAGTTTAGTCAGTTATTCACGTACCATTGGAGCTTTGAGCTACAGGTCCATAAGGTCGCCTTGGTATCTCAATGGATTTAGTTGAGGATCAGTTCTTGGTGTTGATTTGAAATGTTCAAATTGACAAGAGGTATTTTGATTATATTTGATAAAATCGGTATGATGTATGAGATACATCTAATGAAGGATCAATGTAAATGAGATTTACATTAAGTACCATGGAATAGAAAAAGAACTATGGTTTATATGTTTCATGAGATGAAATATTAAAACTATAGGTTATAAATATAGTATGATAAGTTGGTTATCATTTATATTTATAATAATATTAATTATTGGATAATTAATTCTTTTTCTCTAATAACCAATTGAGAGGGTGGTTATTGGTGGTTCATGGTAACTTGAGATAAAAGGAAAATGGTTTTCTTAATCTTAGTAAGTCTTTTGAAAGGTTTTTTCAAAAGTAATTTTGAGTTTTTCTCTCTCGAAAAAATATCTCACGGAAGCTTATCAAGTAAATACCGATTTACTAAGTGACAGCTTGTTTTAGTAAACGATCGTGTAGTGTTTTGTAAGCGACAAACATGGTACTAAACGATGAGCTAAACGATCGCTTAGCTTTTGCTAGACGGTTGCTTAGCTTTTGCTAGACGGTTGCTTAGCTTTAGCTAAACGATTGGGCATCAACCTATACGATAGGTTTCAGCCATTTCCCACTTGCCCAATCGTGTACATGATCGGTGTTTCCTCCTTCGTCTTTGAAGTCGGTTGTAAATTGACATTATACTCCTATAATGTTAGTTTTAAACCGACATTAAAACCCAGTTATGTAGTAGTAATCCAAAAAACACTTTTCTTATATACATATGCATGTAGATACCAATTACAAAAAGAGCCCTTGCAATGGAAGTCAAATGATGTTTGGTTTAACCTAGTGGTCTTAAAATTAAAAGTTGTCTTTAAGAGCAATCAAGTATATGACTTTCTTTAATACAAACTTGCTCCTAAATATAGAGAATTCCTTAATGAAAAGTCGAAACTAAAAATATATATATATATATATATAATTTGAATTTTTTAATAATTAGGATAGTGTGAATTCTAACTCGAAAATTGAGGTTATATCATTAAAAAATTGTTTTTGTAATGATGTTTCGTTCTTACTATTTTTTTCAAATAAAAATTGAAACCTTGCTAGAAGGCCGTTTTTTAAATTATTTTATTATGATTCAGCCCAACCGATTAGTAGCATATTTGAGAGTTATTTCAAGATGATTAAAATGTTTTTTTAAAAAGGGAAATTCTTATAAATAAAAAAAATCCAAAAAATATTCACACTTTATAGCAAAAAGTTTCAAAAGTGTTTTTGTACTTTTGGAACTTTTTGATATAAAGTGTAAATATTTTTAAATATTTTTTTATATTTAAAAAGGCACTTTTCAAAATAACTAAAAAAAATGATTTTAATAATTCAAAATCAATTTTAATAGTATAAAAATGTGATTTAAAAATGTAAGATTAAATATTAAATCAATTTTGAAAGATTAAGGGGTTTTTGACACATGGATATGGAATTAAGGGGTTTGACATTAACCCATTTTGGTCCATTGGAACAAAATTCTTGGGATCAAAAAATCAAACTCATGGGTTTTGGAATATTTTTTTTAATAAATGCCATAGGTTTGAGAAAATTTCTCTTCATCGTATTTCTCTTGTCAATGGTTGTTGATCGCCATCGATAACAACCATCGGCCGACTTTCATGATCTACTCTTAGCAACCAATAGTCTTAATCGTTGATGACCAATCGCCTTAATCGTCAATGAGTAGTCATTTAGATTGTCAAAGACCGATCGTCTTAATCCTCAATTGAATGTCTGGGACCGACTATTGGCCGTTAACGACCAGCTTAATCGTCGACAATTGACCATCTTCACTGATAGCGAGTGACCGTCTTGATCGTCGATTACCGACTGATATGACTATTAACAAATATTTGATGACCAAACGTCGTGACCTTCGACGACTGATTGTCATGATCATCGGTGATCGATCGACCTTTATGATCGTTGACAACTGACCTATCGTCATAACCATCAACGACCGACTGACCATCTTGATCGTTGACAATTGATCAATTTCCGCACCATTGTCAATTGACCATTGTGATTGTGTTCGATCGATGCATATTTGCCGGTGATAGTCAGTAATTGATGTCAACATGTCACTTGTGACCTTTGCCCGTTGTCAATTTTCTTTCCCTCCATTTCCCTTTCTTCCTTATTTTCCTATTGGATTTCTCATTATATTCCCCTTCGTTATTGTCACAAAAAAAAATAATAAATAGAAGCAATCTCCCTTAATCTAGATTTTTCTCCTTGCTAAATCATAGTGTCGATTATGCTAGTCATGGATAGTTGAATGTTCTTAGTCGATCGCTACCCACTACCAATCACCAGGGTCTTATTTTTGTTTTTTTCCTCTCTTTCTTCTTTTTCCTCTCTCCCCCCTTCTTACTTGACACACTCAAAAACAAGAAATGGACTTTTGCATCTAGGAGTCCTAAAGGTTGAAGTGTTGTATCAATCATGCTACATATGGGTCATCAAATTCTCTTTACCGGCCAATGCACACCTACCATCGATGGTCAAAATTGGCAATTATCGACAAATTTTTTCTTTCCTCCATCTTTTTCTCTCTTTTCCCTTCAACTTCTCCTTCTTCAATTCCCTGCAAAAAACAAAAAACAAAAAAAACAAAAAAAATAAACAAACAAACAAAGTGATTGACGGATTCAAAATACTATTAAGTGTGAACCTCAAAAGTAAAGTATATTACATGATTACAAGAAAAAAAAGGGATAATTTAGGGATTAAAGCAAAATTATATGTGTTAGCATACTAAATTTCAAATTTACTACTTTGTTATCAAAATATAAATTTATTATTTGAGAAGCGATAAATTAGAAATTTAAAAACGAACTAAATTTGTTATAAAACTTAATTTCAAATTTTTGTTAGTTTGTTACTAAAAAATAATTTTTTTAATGAAAATAACTAAATCATTGTCATTCCTAAATTGTTGTCATGGAAATTAATAGACCAAATGAATTAATCTAGGACTACAAAGATGAAGCTAATATAAATTTTATTTTAAAATAGATGGATTAAAATTTTCTTTCAAAGTTATCATAGAAATCAATCCAAACACACTAGAGATTATATAGTTCACAAAACAATCACTAAAACCATAAGAAAGAAAAAAAGATCAGATTACCCAAACTCATGCCTTCATGCCAAACACAGAACTTCAAAAACTCAGACTTTCAAACTCTGTATCCCACAAACAGGTATTTGTGATTCTCAAGCTTCAGAACATCCTCAGATAAGCTCCCAGTCATTTCATTCCCAGACTTTTTCAGGTTGGTCCAAAAAATTTCCTCAACCCAATTTATATACATCCACAATTCCTCATTTTGAAGACGTTTAAGTGGGAGAAGTTGATTTTTTTTTTTTTTTTTTTGAAAATGAAGTTGATCTTTTCTTACCTTTTTTAGTTTTTATCTTTTTGTTTGTTACAAATTGGGGCTGTGGGAATTTGAATAACAAACCCTTTTATTCTTAGTATATATACATACCAGTCGAACTAAGCTCTTCTTGGCTCTTACCTTTTTATTTTCACTTTATCATTCAAATTAATATAAATAACAAGAAAGATGTAATGCTTTTTTTCCATTCTTTTCCTAACAAGTAGCTTGTCTTTTGTTTTATTTTTCAGTTAATTAACACTGAAGCTTTTTCTAAACAATAAAAAAAAAAAACTAAATAAAAAAAAAGATTGTAGTGTGATGTTTTTGGGATATTTTAGAGAGGAGGACAGAAGCTTCTTAGGTTTGGTTGGAAGATGATGAATAAATATGGGAGAGAGGGCCAACACTTGCAAGAGCAAGAATACACATCTAGAACAGAGTTGGAGTGAAAAAGAACAGTGTAAAAGGCCATCCACTTCATTTGTTTACCACCGCAAAGAATCAAAGAGTCTATCACATATTTACTTAGTAGCCATCGTGTTCGACCCTGGACTTACAAGGAAACCTAAGAAGGCTTATACTTGGGCCTTGTTAGGAAAACTTGCATGAACACCGCAAACTCACACCACATAACATATCACAATTACACACACCACATATCCATCATGAAAATGCAATGCCTACGTTTCTCTTGTATTTCTAACTAATCCATTAACCAACATTCAAATTCTCCAACCAAAAAAGAAGAAAAAAAATTTGTGGTCACTTTAAAAATTGAATAGG
>NW_028327030.1:0-22726 GCF_027475165.1 Benincasa hispida
CACAGTATATATAAAAATAGGAAAAAAAACTAAAAGTTGAATCGGGTCTGTCGTTCGTCTGCTTCGAGTCTGCCGTCTCCGTTCATTTACTCCAAGTCTATCGTTGCCGTTCATTTGCTCCAAGTTCGCCATCGTCGTTCATTTGCTCCAAGTTCGTCATTGTCGTGTCCGCTTTGATTTGTCATCGTCATTCTTGTCGTCCCGTGCTCGTCCCGTCGTTGGATCGCCCCACACCATCCGTTTCCCATCTGTAACTCACACTGCCGGAAGGAGAAAAGAGAGTGAGGGAGGAAAAAGGAGAAAAGAGAAGGAGAAGGAAGAAATGACCTTGAACATTGGAGGAGAGAATATATGCATGGGAGAGAGAATAATATATGTATATATATATTGTAAATAGAAATGAAATGTTCTAAGACATTAACATAATATGATCTACTTTTAAGGTCTTTTATGTAGATTCCTTGTCTAAATGATAATTTTGTAATTTCCATTATGTTCCTTCTTCAATGAGTATTATTTATTTAATCTTCATTGTAACACTTCACTAATTAGTATTGTTTATTTAAATGTAAAGAAAAAATACTAGGTGCAGAAGTGATTAAGATAGTAAGATATGAGCATGTGAGCATTTATGATTATGTGGGTATGTGAACATTTAAAATCAATATCCATTGTAACCCTTCACTAATTAATTAGTATTGTTTACTTAAATGTAAATAAAAAAAGTACCACGTGTGATTAAGATAGTGAGATGTGGGCATGTGGGAATTTAAAATTAATATCCACTGTGACCCTTCACTAATTAATTAGTTGATTTTAAAGTTAAAAATAATCTACTTGCATAGGTGATTAAAATATAGTAAGATGTGGGTATGTGGATATTTAAAGCTACTAGTATTACCTTTTGAAAAAAGAAAATAACCATACTTCATCTACCAAGCGAAAGATTAAACTTTTATGATCATTTGATTTGTGATTAATTTTCAATTTTTGAGGATGGAGTTTAGAAGTCTATTTTCCAAAAATTCAAGATAATGGTTACAAATATTTAAATTATAATAAGTATCATTCATTACTCTTTTCAAATTCCATCATGATACTTAAAAAATAATATATCTATTGTTGCATTTTGCATTTCCTATAAATAGTTTTATGCATTCAAAATGCATTTGGTAAGCAAAGATTTTTTTTTTTTTAATTTTTTGGTAACTTGATTGTGCCAAGTTGATCCATTTGTAGTAATAGATGTCAATCATTAATTTTTTTTTTTAAAAAAAAAAATCATATCTTAAATCAATTTTAGATTTGTCATAGTTTCTCTATTTTTTATTTAAACTATATTGTTAGTAATACATTTTGAAAAATTTGCAGGCTTAATAGCCAACATGATAATACAAGATTGCTAACACTTACAAAATAATTGAAATTTGAAAGCAAATATTATTGGTAAACATGGACAATTATATGTGATCAAAAGTTCGATCTCTAATCCCCACGATTATTGTACTAAAAATGTATTAGTTTAAAAACTAATATTTTTTTTAATCATTCAATTATGATGGCTTTAAAATTGTTGTTTCTTAATTTAATTTAACATTATATTGTTTGTTCCTTTTAATAAAAATATATTGTTTAAAAAAGAAAGAAAGAAAGAAAACTCGACACAAGCAACACACGTTTATGCATTCTAGTAATAATAATAATAAAGCTTTAAAATATCTCAATCTAAGGAAGGGTACAAATATCAGAACTCACAGCAATTATATTCCGACATGGAAAACCAGGAAGTTGAACTCGCTAAAAGCATCGAAGATGGATTTAATTAAATTGAAAATCATGCTGGTAAGTGAATAACACAACGTAAACACTTCCCTTCCTTCATGAGACTGAAAGCTTGGTTGATATCTTCGAAGGATATGTTGTGTGTGATGTACTCCTCAATTTGAATTTCCTGCAAATGATATTTTGTCAAGCCTTACATCACTAACAAGAATGAGATCAAATTATATGGAATCTAATGGTCTGGTTGACATGACAATGGCTATCTGCATACCATGCTTGTAATTTAACCCAAAGTTTGGATTCAAGAAAGTTTAATAAATGATTTTAAATTACTTTGTTTGAAATTAATATGTTTAAAATTATACGTTTGGATGGTAACAGAAAAAAGGAAATAAAGTTCAGATTTTACTAATATAAGCCTTTTAACTATGATGGGTTAATTGAGAGTTAGAACATGACAAGGTTAACTTTGTGATTTACTTTTAAATCTTATGAAATACTGCAAAATCTCTTCTTTTTTTTTTTTTTTTTGTACGGACAACTCATTCTCAACCCCCTAAATGATTAACATTTCGATTACGTCAAAGCACAATATCACATTAGGTATGATCATAATTATCGTATCCTAATGCGATGGTCGTGTCTATCGTGTCACTCATTTTTCTCCATTCCACCGCAATATTTATGACAAAAGCACAACAAAGTGTGAGAAAAATGAAGATTGCAGTAGACATGACTATCACGCTAGGACTACAATAGACATGGTCATCCCTAACGAGACATTATATAAAATGCGGTAGTGCACTTTGACGTAAGCAGAAAGTTAGATTTCATTTGTAAAGGGGGAGGAGAGTTATTAATCATTTAGGGGGGCTGAGAATGGGTCATCCGTACAAAAATCTCCAAAATCCGACCATTCTAGTCAGAATTTTTTTAAAAAGTAAAAACAGAATAAAAAATCACTTTAGATTTCAAAATCATTCTCTTCCTTGTAATAACAAATAACATAATTCAATTAAAATTCGTTATGACTTGAAATCCCTCAAAATCATGAAGTTCCAAACAAACGTATGAAACCGATATCACATTCAATCATCAAACATAAAGCTATTATTACCTTCTTGGTATACATGTCTACTAATGAGGGGAGATCAGATTTTGGTTTCCATCCGCCAAAAAGGGATCCTTTTAATGTTCTTCCACTAAGAAATATTCCATAGTGGGCCGTTAGTTCTGGGTTCACTTTTGGGACACCTAGTGTAACAGTCAGTCCCCAACCCTATGGCAAAATGGTGAAAATAAATTAAACAATTTCATGTAAGAAACTTACCAAATAAATGGAGAGTAAAAGAACACTTACTTGACAACATGACTGCAAAGCAGTAGTTATCATTCCTGTGTCACCTATACATTCAAATGCATAATCAGCTCCTCCATCAGTAATTCGATTAATGACCTAAGAGAAATAAACGAAGATTAGATGAAACTCACAAAGAAACCCATTTCAAGCTTTTGTTATCGAGATTTTAGACACCTGTTGCTAGGTTGTAGAAAGAAGAAATACCTGTTGAATAGATTCATTGCAATCCTTCGGGTTAACAAAATGAGTAATTCCAAAAGTTTTAGCTGCGAGTATGGAATTATTTCCTTAGGCAACACATTTTCTAACAAAAAATGAAAAATAAAATTTTCATAGTTCCCAAAGAAAATGAAGTACCTAGTTCACCCTTTTCAGGATTAATATCAACACCAATTATTTGCGATGCACCCCTAACTTTGGCACCTTGTGCAACCTTTTGTTAAGGCAAAACTCAAGATTAATCTAACTGGGTTTGCCAAGAGACATGTTTGAATCACTACATATTCATAAAACATAATGCTTACAGATAGGCCTACAGTCCCAAGACCATATATCACCACAGTTGAACCTTCAGATATATCAGCGACATTCCAAGCGGCTCCCAAACCTGAAGAAAGAACATCTTATAAGTAACAGCCCCTAGAACAATTGAACAAAACATTGCTTCAATTCAATAATTAAGAAGGAAAAGAAAGCGCACTTCAGTTCAAGCCTAAATTAGTTGAAATCTACAGGATAGTTTAGTAACATGATAAGTGGTTTCAGACAAGGGAGAGAATGGAAAAATAAGACCAAAAATAGTCTGATTTACAGTGCCATGTTGCAATTTAAAATTCAAAGAAGACCATATAATTACGCTAATAAAGTAGTCAAGGATAAATATTACTCCTTTTTAACCGATCATACTAAAGAATCGATAAGCTTATAACTCCTTTTAACTTATTTGTACATCTTTTTTTCTTTTGGTATTCTATTCTACATATATACATGGTTACAGATGACAGGATGTGATATGTATCATCAAAACGCCTCTACCCCATTGAAGAAATCAAAGGAAGCAAGCAAGTATACCTGCGGCCACCCCACAGCTTAAAAGACATATTTTCTCAAGAGGTACAGCCAAGTTGACTTTGACAGCACACCCTGAGTGCACCACAGTGTATTCACTGAAACTTGAAACCGCACAATAATGATAAACTGGTTTGCCTTTGATAGAGAAGCGGGTCTTCTGATCACTATGCATTACACCTCTTCTCTCTAGCCCCAAAACTTGGCACATGTTGCTTTTACCTGATGTGCAATGCCTACATGTCTTGCATTCTCCAGTGAATAGTGTAAGCACATGATCACCTTCACTGAATTCAGTCACTCCAGGACCAACACTCTCAACAACGCTGAAAAATAAAAAATGGAAGATCACTATGATCCAAAGAGATGAAACTGAATAGCTGCTTATTGTGAATTTTTAAATCATTGCTATATTAAACATTCTTTTTCAAAAAGTTACCTGAAGGTTCTAAGGCAGTAATAAATTTAAAATGTAATGAATTTATAATTTGGACATCCTTCAAATTAGTAAAAAATCCCATCTGAAGTTTTTTCAAATTGCAGAATTTTGGGATGTCATTTGCTTGTCTTGGAAGTCTTTATTTAGAAGGTTCTTGAAGGTTGAGGAGATCTTGGAGCTTTCTTCTCTTCTTTCGATTATGGTATCTACACTGGTTGTTATTTGTCTCTTGAAGCGTCCCAGCCTTTTTTCTTTTTTGGGATCTTCAATCTTCGTTGTGTTTTTTGTTCCCAAGTGCATCGCTCTTCATTTGTTTCTTGCTCTTCGTGGGCTCTTTCGCAGGTATAGCCTTTTTTTTTCAGAGTTTATGGTGGGATTGCATCCAAAGATTTTTTTAAAAGTGATCTTGGCGTCGGTCAGTTTGTATTGAGGTGGCTTAATTGAAGACCTATTTTTAGTGTTTCTCTTCCATGCTTTTCCATGGGATTTCTTATCAAGAATTTTGCTCTTGTAGGTTACCATTAGTAGGTTTTTTCTTTTTTTTCCCCTTTTAGAAGTTTGTATCTTGAAGGAATGTCTTTCTAGGACAATGTCACAACTAAAATTCAAAGAATCCACGCCTAAACATTTTCCAATATTTTTTAAAATTATTTGAAACCATGAACAGCCAGTAGGAGGAAGGATTTAACCACAAAATTAGAAAATAAAACTTCTGTTAGAAATTACCCTGATGCTTCATGGCCAAATATGCGAGGAAAAATAGCCTACAAAAAAACAAGTATTCATATTAGAACTTTCAAATCTTCGTCTTCACCATGAAATATATTGCCCATAAAAGAATCCAAAATTTCCTTTCGCTAGTATTTACAAGCTCAAAATCGAATAGAAACTAAAATTCAGTTTCATTATAATGCGGTCTTACAAAAGAACAGTTTGATTCGAAAAACACAAAGCATCTCTCAATCTACATCTTGTACAGATTTCTTCGTTCACTATAAAAGCTCGATCTCCATCGCCATTATCAAACGAGATTACTACAAGTTCTGTATACACAGTGAACAGAAACAAAACCAATGGCAGGACTTTATCCCATTCCTCTAATTATCATCGGTCAACAACGGTCCATCCACAGAAATTGCAAAAATTAAGAAGTCATTTCAGCTTAGAATGGAAGTAAGAACCTGAGTTTCCCAAGCAGAGAGATCGCTGCGACACAAAGAAGTGCAAACAACTTTAATTCTGATCTCCATAGGTTGAGGAGGGCTCAGTTGGACCTCCTCAATCACCAATGGCTCTCCAGGTCCCCAAGCCACCGCGGCTTCAATAGAACAACAGAAAATGAGGTATAAGAAATTGAAGAAGCGGAGGAGGAAGGCAGAATAGAAGAAAGAAATCCAGAAATGTTACCTTTGCAAGTAAGAACGGCAGGGGAAGAAGACGACATTCCGGTGAGATTGAAGAGAAAAGAAAAAGAATAATTGAGAGGGAAATCTTCGAGCGGGAGAATAGGAAGAATTCGTATTGAGTGAGCCTTGAACAGGCGAAGAAGCTGCGAGTTTCAACCATTGGAAATGGCGGCCTTTGTTTGGTGGTAGGTGCGGTTGGTGGAGATGGAGGGGGCAGACTGCAGAGCACATACATCCCATTTTTCTTTCTTTTTTTCTTATTTTCCTTTTATTTAAAGAAAAATAGCAACTACACGGACACATCACAACACATAGCTATAGAAAACCACTTCACTGTATATTTAATTCTCATGTTTGTTTCTCTGACTCTTTATCTGAAAATAAGCCATTTCCAAAGTATCTTCATTGGTCACATATAAAAATTTATTAAATAAATGGATTTGTTTTTTACATAAATTATTAATTTATTAGTCAATACTATTTTAAATATATTTAATTAGTAAACTAGATTAGTTAAATTTAGTTTGTATTAAACTTCATTTTTTTAATAATAATAATTTATTACTTTATTTTTTTTAATAATCAAGTAATTATTTATTGAGGTTAATTTTAATTTAATCATTCATTATGAACATATAGTCATCATTGATTATTTGTAAGAAATTAATTTATTTATTATGATTAATTTATATTACTCCATTCATTATTAACATATCATATATTTTTATCTCATTTTCTTCCCTTTTATATAATATATTGTTCATTAAAATATATTCACTTATATTATTGAATTAAAATTAAAATTAGTAATGTTGAACTTAATTAATAATAAAAATGATTAAGTATTAGATTTATAATTAGTATTAGCGTTCATTAAATGCATTAATTGGTTGGTTTTAATTATAAATTACTCAACCTTCAAATATTTATAATTAAAATTATTATTGATTCGTAATTAGCTTTTTATTGATATATTGAATATTGTTTATTCTTTAAATTATTAATCGATTATAATTATAATAGGACTTTCATGTTTAATTACATAATTAAACGCAAAACAATTTTTATTCATAAAATTATGATAGCATTCTCATACACAACCAAACACAATCATCTTTTATTTTCAGGCATCCTATTCTAAAACATCTTATTCTCAGGCATTCTTTATTCTCAGGCATCTATAAAACCTTAAACCAAACGGCCTCGGAGGGCAAAGAGAAGAAAGAATAGGATACTCTCGATCCTCCAAATCTTTACGGCTTTACGCGTAATGCAATGCGCCAACATGTTCTAACAACGATGGACGTGAGAAAAGTAGACAACATCCATCTCCATGTCTCTATCTTTAGCCCTCTCAATAAAAATAAAAATCAAAAATCAAAAAATCACCAATAGCCTTGTTTAGCATATTGATGACCTCTAAGCAATTAGACTCAACAAAAAAAAAATTCTAATGTTGTTTTTGTTCGGAAGGAATATTATCATCTCATATTGTATATATGTTCTATAATTTAATTAATGTTTAAGAGATAACTTTTTTTTAACTATATCTGATGTGAGAACTTAATAGATTATTACAACTATATAATTTGTTTAATTTTATGGTTAAAAAGGATAAAAATGAAAACTCATGGTCCAAATTGATATAATCCAATAAACTTAGGATCAAATATTTTTCTTTTTGTGTCCATTTTTCCAGATAAATGTTTGAAAAGTGAGATTTTAACCCCTAATCCAAAAAAAAAATGGTAAATGTCAATTACTTTTTTCATATTGGCTTGCGAGCTAATTTTTAATTTCATAATATTTAACCCTAATGGACGTTAATATGACCATGCTTGGGGTCGACTAAAAAATTTAGAACCTCTATGGACATTAATGATCTTAGAAATTTTAATTCTCCTTCCCTCATTTTCAATAATAGTAGGTGAATTTAACAAAAAATTGAACAAAAATAAAAGGGTAAAAAATACATACTTCAATTAGATCTTTTTTTAAGTACAACAAGTGGAGTATGAAGATTTGAACTTTCGATCTTAAAAGAAAGATTACATATCAATTATGGTTGAGCTACACTTTTTCATATTTTAATCATTTTAGCCTACACTTTTTCATATTTTAATCATTTTAACATAAAATTGAGTGTAACTTTAGAGTTACTTTAATTGAAAGTTTGTGCTAAGAATTGATAAATCATAATAAAGTTTGGTAA
This sequence comes from Benincasa hispida, assembly GCF_027475165.1. Taxonomy (NCBI): domain Eukaryota; kingdom Viridiplantae; phylum Streptophyta; class Magnoliopsida; order Cucurbitales; family Cucurbitaceae; genus Benincasa; species Benincasa hispida. The sequence goes on from NW_028327030.1 coordinate 8,268, forward strand.
AAATTGATTGATTCTCCCTGTTGTGTATGAAGAGTTGGACTCTACCCAAGACGGAATGCTAAGCTGGGCCGAGAGTAGTAACAACAAAGCCCACTTATCGAGGCCCAATATAAGCCCACATGTGACTCGATCAGATACTACACTTTGAGCCCATTGATATTCGGTAATAAAGAGATTTTTTTCCATTTAAAAATAAATAAAATCAAAAGATTCTTTTAGACAAAAAAAAAATTAAAAAAAAGGAGTAAATTTCTTAGATGGTGCCGTATAATTCCAAATGATAAACTACAAATGTGTTGTAATAATATTTATTCATTCCTCTAATTCAATTAATTTAACAATTTAAGGTACTTTAGATTAAATATTATTTAAAGCCCATTAATCTATTATTGTACTTTACAATTTATGGTATATGTTGATACCAAATTTTAGATAGAGGAGAACTCACCTCATCTAATCTTCATGTGACATCAACATGAATTTGTTTGAAGAGAAGAAGAATGTAGTTTGCAAAAGAGAAAACATGCACATTAGTGTTGTGTTTGTCACACTCTGATACTTAAGTTAAAAGGATGTGGAAGCTAGAGAAAGTTTGAGAGTATGACTTTAATTACCTTATATGAAGTTATAATGATGTATTTATAAAAAAAAATTAACCTAAATTGTTCCTTAAGATTTCGAAGTAATTTCAAGATAATCAGATAATTTATCAGGTCAAGGAGCAGGCTCGATTTCATGTTTGACTAGGCGTGGTCTCAACCAAGGTTGAGGCTACAACATTTTGTTTAAGTCATATATTGGACCTAAAATAATCTCGCGTGCATACCCCGTTAGACATCTGACAAGGTTGAATCTCGATCGAGCACACTGGCTTGGTCCTAACCCAAGTTAGCCTTCTTTTTCTTGATTCATTTTAGTCTTTAGTTGTCACCTTCGATCTGTATCATGTTTCTTCTTAATTTTGTCGTTCTTATTTGACTAGATGAAGATTTTGGTTGGATTAAATAAAAAGAAAATCATAGAACAATTAATCACATCAATGTTATATCACAACAATTTTATAGATTGGGGGCTTTATTTTGTTGTCTTATTAGATTATATAAAAAGATATATTTTTATTGGTGAGTTTTCTTGTGGAGGGAAAAAATTGAAATGAGGTGAAAAAGACAAAAGGAAATGCAATTTGTGGAGTTGTTGCGGCTGGATCTTGTCGGCTGTGTGGCGTTGGTACTTGATACTATCAATATATATATATTTTTTAATCAGTTTCAATTTTTTATTAAAGCGTCAAAATATTCTTCATATCTTTTGAATATTTTATTAATGTGAAAAAAAAACGAGCATAATTAAATTGATATATATAATATATGTCAATAATTAAGAGGTTGAAAAAATCTTAAAAGTGATTTCACAAATTAGGTAATAAAAAGTTAAAATATATTAAATATGTATCTTCTTTAATTTTAGTTTGATCTCAAATTTTAGATTGAATACTTCTTTGGGTTTCAAAAATAAAATTTTGGGATCGTAATATTTCTTCCCACTTAAAAGATGATATTATCCTCAAGGGTTAGGTTTTAAAATGTTTTATCATTAGAGATGTCTTTTGATTTCTCTTTAAACATTTATCGAGTGAATTTTTTTCAATGGTAATCTCTTTGATAAGCTACAAGTCAACATATCTTCATTGATTATAATATTCACCTTCAGGAAGCGCATCACTCTTTCATGTTACGAAATTGTACACCATGAAGCACGTCACTTTTTCATGTTATGAAATTGTCCCCCATGAAGTGTATCGATACTTTTCCACAATTATTAAATTGCCTCCACGAAGCATCAATCTTTCCCTCTTTCATGATTATGAAAATCTCCTCAAACAAACAAACTTTAATAGCAAATGTGTTACTTACTCTAATTTTAAAATACAATATAAAAGAAAATAAATTGGAAATATCGAGCTGTGTCTAAACCTCCATTTAAAACTTTCGAGGAATCCCAACATTCCAATTAACAAATAGATCAACTCAACCATAAAAAATCTCTCTTTCTATCAACTTTTTTCCAACTTAACTAAAAATCTAAAACAACCGAGTATCAAATATCTCAAAAACTAAGCAATTATATTAATTTCTTTATTATATGAATCCACCAACCACTCATTCAACTAATTTGATACAAATATCAAAAATGGTAAACAAAAATAAAATCCTAAGAACGTAATACCAATACCCTTTTGTTATTTAAAAAACATAATAATTCCGAAGGCCAAAAGTTTATTTAGAATCAGTATCATCCAAATTCATGGTCTCAAATAGATACGATGGAGGTTTAGAATTAGAATGAAAAGAGAAAGAAAAAGGGAGTGAAAACATAATAATCACAAAAAATGAAGAATGCATAGAGGAACATGGACAAAGAGACAATAATATAGCCACCATTTCCCCTTTTTCTCCCTATCACGCCTTGCTCTCAATTCATAGTATCAAAACCTCATGCCCCCTTTATCTTGCAATATGTTTTTCAAAGTATTTTTCAACAATCAATCATCATAATATTTGAATTTTTTCCATTAAAAAGTGCTAAAAATAGAATTTTATAAAAAGTCTCATTTTATAATATTATTTGCATATCTAGTTGCTTCTTCTTGTCCTATCCTTAATTTATTACCTCCAAACCCTTTCCCTTAAGGAACCTATAGGGTGGGTAAATGTAATATTATAGGGTATTTCTCAAAAGAATGGAAATTTACATAAAAGCTAAAATTAAGAGAAGAAAAAACAAAAAATACCCACATGTGGACCTTATGGATCTCCCTTTCAAAATTCCTTTCTTACATACATAAGGGACCACATTCAACCTTTTATTGGAAAAAAGCTTATAATACTTTTATAGTATTGAATGGACGTGGTTACTACGAGTCCTCATATAACATTTAGTATTATTGATGTGGTTAAAAATTTGAGCATCTTCGATAATATTTTAAGATGGAAACAAATATCAAGTTATCGAATCTAATTATGATTGTTGTTTCTATAGCTAGAGTGTTATTGTACTACATATAGTAGATCCCCATATAATATATTAATTTATGCTAATCCAATTGTGACTCATTCTTCAGTAGTTTAGAACCTGCAACTAATATGAAAGAAACACTATAATTTCATTAAAAAGAGAAAATTAGTTGATCTTCGTTTGTTAGTTCTGATGACATCGCAAGAAAAAACACTTAATGAAACAACAAATTAAATATCCTTGATGAATAATTATTCTAACAAAAAAATTGTCATTGTAATCTTGTTAGCTGTAACTGAAAAAAGCATAAGTATGTCACTCTTCTACTATAAAAATAATCACAGTGCCAAATTAAGCATAGCTTAACTAATATAAAGTTTCTGTACTGTCGATTTTGAGTTTATACTTCAATTCCCCCAACCCATATATTGCCAACAAAAAAAGAGATGCAATACTTAACATCCTAAATCCTAAACCACCCGTAAGCTAGAGTGTAGTTAAAGCCTCTTATACCAACAATATTAGTACATGTTGGTTTAAAATACATTTGATTCTTGTGCGATTTTAACAATCTTCATAAGTATGACTTTTATCATACTTAAACAATATGTGTTGATGCCAAAAATGGATTATCCATAAATTTGAATAGTCTAAGTGGCTGCAAGATAAAAGAAATTGAGCTCCAGTATGGTATCAAGCCACACACACTCTGACGCTCAAGTCCGTCTCGAGTTTGTGAGTCACTTGGCAGAAGAAAATACTAAATAGTAGATGATGTTTTAGCTGTATCTTCGACCAATAGCTTTGGTCAATTATATAAGATAGAAGACTGTAACTGACGTTCTGGCTCGTATTTGCCCCTCCTAAATCTTGTAATCGGTAATTTAATATTTGTTGGACAATTACACCATTACTGTAGTGGATGTCTAAGTGTACCATCCACTCAAATTCTCAACGTTTCCTTTATGACATGTCTGTTGTGAATATGGACGACTTCAAACTCAATTACTCTAAGTTCTCTCCCTAAGCTCTCCCCATGGGTCGTCTAAACTCCTTTTGACTGTTCTCATGAGTCATCTAAGCTCCATTAGGTTCTCTCATGAGTCTTATGAGCTCTCATAGAGTCTCCCTATAGATTTTCTAAGCTCTCCTGGACTACTATAAGCCTTCTAAGTTCTCTTATGCTCTCCTCATAGGTCCTTTGAGCTCCTTCAAGCTTTTTCCATGGTTTCTCCGAGCTCTCCCTCGTGGATTTTTTAACCTAAGCTTTTGAATTCGTGTGTAATTTTGTTTATATTGTTTTTTTTTTTTTCCCTTCTCAAAGAGTCCCAGTCATGTCACATCAAAATGAAATGGGGGGTGAAAAGAAAACACACACCCGGATCAGTTGTATTTTATATAGGAAAAAAATGTATTTGTTTGAACATATCTGATATAGTAACAAAATTTTCTTTTTTCGGGTGGGGATCAGTAAAGGGATGAAAACAAGATAGGGATTTATTATTATGTGTGTTGGGCGGTGCCTTTTTCAGTCTGTCCATTGGCTGGCAAAAGAAAATTAAAATTTAAAGAAAAAAAATACCCCATCTTACTTCATTTTTCACTCTCTCAAATTTGAATTTTTCTTTCACCATAATGTTGGTGAATTTAACTTTCACATAATAAATGAATCACTATTTTTATTATGTTGTAAGATAAATTAAAAACAATTATCTTTTTCGAAATATATATCAATAATAGAGGGATTCAAAAATTACGAAAATCCAAACAATCCAGATTACCTAATCTAAACTATAAGAATTAGATTGGATTAGTTTTATTCGTGGATTGAGTTGAGTTGAACTTTTTATATTTTTGTTGAATTAGGTTGGATCTTGGGTTGACTAAGAAAAATTTGGGTTTACCCAACTCAACCCGAATTATATATGTATATTTCTCTTTGTTTAAAGTTTGGCTACTTTACCTTAATGAATTTATGAAATTTCAACATATTTTTTAAAATTGTTATGATGTTTGTATTTGTAATAAATATCATAGATATTTAGTTTTTAATATTTGAATTGTATGAGATTTTAGTTATTAGGCATGTGTTGTAGATAATTTTATATATTTTAAATTAATAGAAAAAAGTTATAACTCGACAACCCAACTCATCATGAATTTTAAAGGTTGAGTTGGAGATTTTGTTCGAATTTTTTTCGAGTTGGTCCAAAAAACACCTTCAACCCAATCCAACCCATGTACATCCCTAATCAATATAGACATTTTATAGATATTTTAATTAACATTTTTGTAAAATTAAGACTTCAAAATTTTCATTAACATTGACCTTTTAAACTTGGACTCAAAATCCTTCTCATAATTTTTCTTTAACCAGATACATTAAAAAAATGCACAAATTTAATCCAAGGGAGTAGAAGTTTAATTTCTTAAATTTTGAATTAATTTAATGTGTTTAGTAAGCATTTGGACACAACCTATTCAATGTTCTTTCACAGATTCAATAAATATTTTTTAATTCACAAACCATTTTATAAAGAAATCGCAACTTTAGCATCTTATTGCATACAAATTTTAATTTTATGTTTAGTGGACTTATTATTTTTTTTTAAAAAAAAAAAACAATAATTTAATGCATCCTAAACTACATCCATATTTTTACAATTCATTATAGCCACAAATCAGAAAAATCTAAAAAAAAATAAAATAGAGAGAAATATTTAGACAAAACTATAGTTAAACAATCAAGTAGAAAGTAAAAAATGAGTTCAACTTAGTTACAACTATCTTTCTTTCATTTCAAGAAGCGTTAAATTTCAAACATTAAACTTATTATTTAACCTATAAATTTATACAAATAGGAGTAATTACCACATATATTCTTTTTTTTAAGGTCGAAAGTTTCATCTGTATGCAGTTAAGCGAACCTATAAATAATTTCCACATAGATACAGAGAACTTTCATCAACTTGATCCTCTCACACTATATATATAAACCCCTCCTTTGCCTTATATACCTACAACCCAACCCCTTTATTTTATCTACAAAATTCTTATTTCTTCTTCTTTATTATTATAATAAATTATTTTATTTGTTTCCAGTGCCTTCCAAAAGGAGTAGGGAGTTGAATGCAGCCAAGGATGACTTGCCGGCCATTCATATCGCCGCCGCCGTCTTCCGGCTGCCGGCGTCAATGTGCGGCGCGGCGGCAAGTCGTCCTTGGCTACCTTGGGTTCTCTTCTTCTTCTGCAAGGCCCCATGGAAACCGCTTTTAGGCCAACGCCAACTACAGAGAAAACAAAAGCACTTTGGTGGAGGTATTCATTTTTTTTTTTCTTTTTTGTTTTTTAATTGATTAATGTATTTATTACGTCATATTATTTTGTTGTGTCACATGCCTGTCATTTTCAGTGCCCTTCCCATTGGAGTTTTCAATGCGTTGCATCCTTTTTTTTTAATTTGATAAGCTCGACCACCTATGGGACACATCTTTATTTAGATTAGCTTAAATTATTTAAATTTTGATTCTCAATTAGTATTAAATAGGGAAGATTATTTAAAGTAATTAATTAGTGGCGTGTACATTTTAAATTGCAAATGAAAGGGTTTAAATAAATGTGTGATTCTACTCATTCTTAGAAGCTTATTAATATTTTTTTTTTTTTTTTTTTTTTTTTTTGTAGTATAATTCTTGAAGTTTTAGAAAAATGGAAATTAGAATTTTTTTTCCCTATAGTTATTGATGATATTAAATATAACCAAAGCTTAAGAAAATATGACATTGCTGTGAATGGTTATAGCATTATTATTATTGATGTGACTTTAGGATTTTTCAAGACAATTACAAATTTTAGTTTTTATGATTAGAAGAAAATTAAAATTTAATCTTCAAATACTCTATATCGTAAAGATTATTTAATATTTATAAAAATTTTATTAAATTATCGAGATTAAATTATAATTATAAATAATAGAGATTAAATTATAACTTCATACCAAAAAAAAAAATGACAACATGAAAATCTAAAAATCATATATATAACTTAAGCTAAAGAAAAATTGTGTTGAAACGTGGAAAATGCATCATAAAGGGTATTATTTGAAGGATGAGTTTTTATATATTATAAATGTTTGAAAATAAATTATAATAGAAAAGATTGGTAGGATATATGGATTTTTTTTTTCTTTTTTGTGGTACTTGGAAGGGTGAACATGGCAAGTGGAAGAAGATTAAGATGAATTATTATCTTTTTGGCCACTTGAAGAAATTGGGGTCATATAAAGCATGTTCAAAAGATCTTAATTTTTGTCTTTGTTTACCTTTTATTTTGGTTGATTATATGAAACTTTTGTTTACCATATATAGTTTTATGTAATTAGGGTATAAATTCTCTCTCTCTCTCTCTTTTTCATATCACATTGAGTCACCTTTCTTAATTTCCAATTCAAGGCTTTATTATGTAAAGAGAAGATGCATAATTTTATTTTTATTTTTTGAAAATGATATTCAATGCAAACAAGTCACATCTCTGCTTAAAATATTCAACAATCAGTCAGAGAAAAGGGCAACAGATCCTTCTATCTTCCAAATTAGAAGAGAATGACGACACAAAATGGGTTTCTAACCCATAGCGACACGAGCTAAGGAGTCGGGGAAAAGAGAAGATGCATAATTGGCTGATGGTAACACAAAAAATTTTAATTTCAAGAAATGGACATATATAGAGTTTTATTTATGAAAAAAGTATATGATTGGGAATGAGTCATAAATTTTTTTCGAAATGAGCCCGCCACGTTTAAATTCGGATATTCAAATCTCTTTCTACTCCATGTATTGTATTAAAAAATCATACGAATTCATTAACTAATTAACTAATAAGTATATCAATTTAAACCGTGAACCATTTACACTCAATTTTACTTAAAATCAATGTAAATTGAAAAATTATAACGTAAATTATCAATTTTAATTATCCATTTTCTCCCTCATTTAAGTCTAGTACCACATTAATATTTTTCATTTAAGAATTCTTAAATATATGTAAAAATCAGGTGTTAGTGATTTTATAATGAAATTTTAAGTGAAGTTAGTTTTAATTGATATAATTTTTAATTAGTTTGGGATTTGAAGGAATACAACCGAAAATTTAGGAATATGAATGATTTTCCCCCAAATATTTATTAAGCTATACTTATAATTGGAAATCCTAGTCTATATAATATTTAATACAATTTATTAAGCCATCAATTGACTCTTTAAATAAAAGGTATATTTTGTAGTTGGACCAGCAAAGTTGGGAAAATAGTTCTTCAAAACATGAGCTAGGTTGATAGGAATCAGACCAGCAGTTTGGGCTTGGGGTAACTTTAGCCCAATATTCTCATCTTTTCTCCCTTTTCTTTCTTTCTTCTTGATTTCTACATGAAAGATGTAAAAAGACACATATTAGATTAATACCTTGAACATTTCATTTTTTTTTTAAAAAAAAACCTATTAACCTTCCTATTTTTATTAATATCAGTGAATATTTACATATATATATCTCCTCCATGTATATTCTCTCTTCCCCATAATATATTTCATATATTCTCTCCCCTATAATTCACACACATTTCTTCCTCTTCCCTCTCTTTTCTCCTTCCGACAGTAAATGACGGTGTGAGGGCGAATTGATAGTTTGACACAAGATGACACAAATGATTTGGGATAAACCGATGGAGCGAATGGCATGGAGCGAATCGACGGTGATGGATTGAGCAGATTCGGTCGACGGTACGACGGGACAAGCAAATCCGATCGACGACGACGGAGAGAGATCCATGACGGCCATGGCTAAAGAAGAAGAAGAGATGAAGATGGATGGTTATGTATTATAAACCCCATATAAAGATGAACTTTATTTTTTTCCTATTTTTTATATATACTGTGATATATATGTATTTTTTTTTAGCTTTTATAGAAAAATTGATATATATGGTGGTATATGTATTCGTTTATTTGATATAAACGAATGCTTTTTTATTTAAACTTATTTTATTATGATATATACTATAGTGTAAATGAAATTTAGGAAGATTTATATATTGTGGTGTATTTCATATATTTGTTTATATTATGATTTATGTCAAGCATTGAGTCGATTTCTAATTCATAAACTGTAGTACATTTCATATATTGGTTAGAATATTTCCAAATATCTAACAAAATGTTCTAAGATATATTTAAAATAATTGTGAATCCGTCAAAATGTTCTAAGATATATTTAAAATAACCATTAATCCATAAAAAATTGATATGTGAAAACCAATGTAAATAGAAAATAAAATTTCATTAAATGCATTTTTTTTCTAAATTGAAAAATAGAAGGAAAATTAAAATAAATGCATTTTCTCTCTCTAATTAATAAATGAGAAAAACTATATTAAATACATTTTCTCTCTTTATAATAAATATATTTTCTCTCTCCATCATTAAAGTCACTTCAAAAATAGGTATATATATATATAATGAATATAAATAAATATAAAAAAGTGCAAAACAGTTCAAAAATAATACTAAAAGACCTTTTTGAAAAAAATCAAATTTAAAAGACATTTATACAAATATATGGTCTAGCTTGTGCTCATTTTGACAACATCTTTTTCATCTTTGGTGCTCAACCAAAATGTATACGTGCACATTCCTCACTCTATTACTTTTAAGATATTATTCATTTTAACTACTTTCATTATTTCAAAATCCCATTATATTGATCAATTAACAACGATTTAAAATTAATACTTTAGGCTTGATCATTTAATTTTAAATCACAATAAAAATAATTACGTATTATGCATGTATGTATATATATATAATAAATTATTTGGGATAGTTTGATCACATAATCTAAAAACCATTTTTGTAAATAAATATTTCAATATTTGTTGAAATATTTATTGATGGTATAATAATGATTTAGTGAATTTAAAAACGTAAAATAATATCTAGATGGTATAATAATGAAGTATATGACAGTCACAAGATATTGAACATGTGTTAACTATCCATATTGTCCTTATGATTTTAGTGGGAGTGAAATTTAGGTCATCCTCCCTCACTCGTTCTCATGTCTGTTCTCTCTTCCCTTCCCTCTTCGCACTCACAGGGTCGGCTTAAGCTATAGGTAAGTGAGACGACCGTCTAAGACTCCTATTTTAGAAAGACCTCATATTTTGTACTCTCTATATATATAATTTAATTTTTAATGAAATTAAATTTAAAATATAAAATAATTTACTTATTACTTTTCCCAAAAAAAAATCTTTATAAGAGTTTATATTTTCAATATTATAGGAAATCTATTGTGCTTCATATTTATGAGGGGAAGTGGGTTTTAGTTTTGAAAAAAATTAAATAAATAAATAATATGAAAGGTGTTCAACTCTAAGTTTATAAGAGTTTGAGAAAGTTATATTAATGGTTGAGATTTTAAAGAAAATTTGAAAGAAATTATTAATAAAAAAATAAAAGATTAATAAATTTGAAATATCAGATAATCAAAATGAAGAGAGTTTATGAATTAATTCATTATAGAATGAATTAAAAAAATCAAAATTGAGAGAGGTTATTGTGTTTTATTTTTTCATAAATGTCTATTATATCCTTTCATTCAGTTATCTGTGCCATTTCCCTTTTCTATTTTTTTTTTCCAACAGATTATCCTTTAGGAAAGAGCATGACATGAAGTAGAGAGAAGAGAGTTAAAAAAAAAAATATGGAAGAATGAATGGTGGAGAAATAAGAGAGGAAAAGTAAGTATAAAGTGTATGAGAATCTAGTATTGATGGCCCCTATTTAGAGGTCATCTCGAAATTTGACATCACTTTTCAATTTGTTCGATTTTTGGTCTTTTGCTGTCATCATCCTATGAATTTACTACTTCAACCCTTCTTCCTTATTCCTTCTCTCCCTTTACTTTTTACAATTTATCTTTGATTTGAGAAGAAGAAGACGCCAACATAAACAAAAGAAATCATCAGAAAAAGAGGGCAACTAAATGAAAAGAGAGTGGGAAGGAAATCTCGTCAGAAAAAGGGAAAAAAAGGGATGACAAAAACATAAATCAAAACGAGAGGAAGAAGCAAGAGTGAGACCAAAAAACGAGAGGAAGGAGCGAGAGTGAAAATTCCAATGAAGGAAAAAACTCAAAGGAAAAAACTATAAAATTGATGAGCAAGAAGCTAGAGGAAGAAATGAGAGGAAGAATTCAAAAGAAGGAAAGAAAATCAAGGAAAAAATGAATGAGAGAAATGTGAATTGGGGAAGGAGATGAAGGAACGAGAAGGACAAGATGAAGGAATGAGAGGAAGGAACAAGAAATCTAGATTGCGTTTGGCCTGGTGCACGTTTTAGAGTTAAAACCATACTTTCACACGCAGCTGATGTAAGTTCTTTAAATTGAGGCCAAATTTTGAGTAGGCTCCTAAATAGGGGTCATCTGTACGACTCATTTATAATTTAAAAAGAATTTATTTGTTGATCTAATAATATTTTTTTTTCCAATTTTATATTTCTCCTACAAACACAATAAGGTAAACAAAATTTTGTATCTCTTTTTGTAAATACGTAATTTAACTTTAACTTTTCATTTTTTTTCTTTTAATCTATGGATTTTTTTTTTCAATTTTAGTTTTTGTATCTCAATTTTTTTCAGTATTAGTTTTCCAATTTTAAACTCTGTACTATTTCATATGAAGGAAACATTGAATCATGTCAAAATAAAGTTTTGAGAATCCATAGACTTATTTTTGTTATGGTACCCAAATTTAAAATTTTATTCCAATTACATCTATGTACTTTAATTTTATTCATCATATATGTATTTTTAGTTTTTCTATCTTTCTATACTTTTAAATTTCATGTCAAGTATTTAAAATTTAAACTTAATTATAAGTATATTTATTAAAAAATCTTATTTTCCCAACAAAAATTATATCTCAAAGTTTTATAACATATCCAACACATTTCACTTACATTGTAAATTAACTTAAAATAATTTTAAATACTATTTTCTTTAATTACTTAATTTCATAATAAACATGAAAAATAAATTCAATCAAAATTTAAATTTGTTATAAAAACTATAAGCCATAAACGTTTAAGCCATACACACTTCTCTTCCAACTAATTATTTAAAAAAAACAATGGGATAAACCACATTAACCATCCAAATTTTAGGACATCCATACAAAAAAGAAAAAAGAAAAAAGAAAAAACCCCTAAAACTCCCATGAAAATTTAAAATTTTAATAAAAATTAACAAACATAACTGCCCAATCTATAATATAATTTCTATTATTTACATCAAATTAAAAAAAAAATCTACACAAAATCTTAAACTCAAATCCTAATAATGGGTATGTATATACATAAATTAATACAATAAAATTATTCATTATTATTTACCCAAATTAATCTCATCTTCATTCTCACGGCTATGAACCCTTATGAATGGTGCGTGAGAGAGGCAGTATGGATAAATGATAACAACACACTATTAGTTGCACTTTGACAATGATCGAAAATCATTCTATATTCTTTTAAAAAATTGAGACAAACGATATTGTTAACGGTCCAAAATTTCTATCATCCAAAAAAAATCATGAAAATTCAAAATTTTAATAAAATTACAACAACTACCCAATGTAGAGTATAATTTCAATTATTTACATCCAATGAAAAAATTTGTCCACAAAACCATAAAGCCAACTCCTAGTAATTGGTGTAAATATACATATTTGAATAAAAGAATACAACAATACCCAAATTAAAATTTACATCCCAAAAACCCATCAAGAATTATCATCTCCCTCAATTTTATCAGTACCAAACAAACGAGGGCAATTATAAACAGAGCAAAACGATTGCAAAACCAATAACCCCAAAATCAAAAGCGTAGCAATTAGAGTCAAAATCCTCCAAGAACTATAAACATATTTCTTAATTATCCTATTGGCCTTCACTTTGGGCTTCTTTTGATAGTATTTGTTAACACCATTTATGGCTTGATCGAGCTCTTTTGCAGGGCTTAATCCAATAGAATAATTGTTAGCCATAATCCCATTGAAAAGCATTGCAATTTCTTCATCTTTCTTAATCATGTCAGTGATAAGAAGAATTTTTGAATGTTTGAGGATTTTGACATCCTCTGCTGTGTCAATGAAATTGTTCATTAAATGTAAGTAGCGAGTGAAAACCATGGAATGAGGCATTGCCATGGCTTCATATGCAACTAAATTTCGTAATATTACTTCTGAGTGTGCACTGATTTTGATCACTGGGAGGAAGAATGTGACGGTTTCTGCATCGAATTTTATTGTTTTGATGCTTGTGCTCGCTTTGAACCTAACTCCTGTAAATTCATCCAATAATCTCAATTTTTTCATACTAATATACCAATTTTAATGTTTAAGGATTAAAATTCAACCATTAAAAACAAATATTTTGAAAGTTTTTTTAAAAGAAAAACTTAAACAAAACTCTAGAATCAAAATAAGATTTAAACCAACTTTTTATTAACACTTTTATCTATAGAATGGGTTGAAGTATTTTTAGACTAAGCCTAATTGTTTCATGCATCATTTTTCAAAAATAGAAAAATAAGGAAAACTATTTACATCAAATAATAAAATTTTGATCTTTTGTTGATAGAAATCTATCGATATTTTTTTTTGCTATTTATGTCAATACTTTGATTTTTTTTTTTTTTTTTTTTCCATTTGTAAGAATTTTCCTTCTTTTATATATATATATATATAAAATAAATGTACATTTTTGGTCTCTCGTTGAAGTTTAGATTTGGTTGCATTTGAATTTTTGAGTTTATAAATTACATAATATAGCCTTTAGGTTTGAAAATCTCGTTTTTTAACCTTACCTTTGACACCTTTGTTTTTTTCATCAATTTTAATTTATGTGATGTACAATACTTCTCATTAATTATATATATATCTATAATAATAATATGTGGAGTGAAATAAATTAAATTTTTTACCTAAGATCGAAGTCAATAGTATAAACTTTGTGTTAGATAATAGTATTATTTCAATTTTATGCTTATGACTAAATGTTGTTCAACTTCATTCCTCTCTATATATAGTTCTATTTTTTTAAAGAAAAGAATAACATTTGTAATTAGGGAATTTTTTTTTTTAATCCTAAGTTTTGCATCTAGTTTTCATTTGGTTTCTAGATTTCAGAATATTACAAGTTCAATATTTAAGTTTTGAGTTTGGTTTCAATTTAATTTGTATGATTTTACAATGCAACAATTTTACTTTTGAGATTTAAGTCTTGTTTCAAGTTTCTAGATTTACACTTTTAATCTCGATTTTTCACTCATTACTCATTCTAATTTCATTTTTTACGTTAATCACTATTGAATAATTAAAAATAGGTTTAAAT
>NW_028327031.1:0-29000 GCF_027475165.1 Benincasa hispida
TTAATTCTCCCTTATTTTGCTCCTTTATTCATTATTTTTGGATAATGAATAAATTTCCTATTTTTTTCCCATTCTAAATTTTCACCCCTTTAAATAAAATTTCGTCTTGCTTAATATTTGACATTTAATTTTCTGTTTGCGTACAAATCTGGGTTGTTACAAGACAAATCTTCCAATATACGTTTTTCATTTGAGACAGTGGATATGATATATAGATATTCCACACTATTCTTACTATCAGTCTCAATGTGATAACCATTGCAACATATATCTTTAAAACTTAGAAGATTTCTCTTTGATTGACTTAGAGAATAATGCATTGTCAATTGTATCTGCTTTGCTCATTTTTAAACACCCAACATATGAAAATGATCCATGTTTCTTCATCAAAAGAAAAATAATTACAATAAGAAAAAAAACATTTAAAATACATAAAAGTTACTAAAAAAACATGAAGATTAGATAAAAGAAAACAACAATATTAAGTCTGGATATTCTCAAAGTTAAAAGAAACACTTGATGTTCTACCAACTATGCCAATCTTCTCTTCAAAAGATTCAAAGAAGTTCGCCACATCCAAGTTTGTCATATCGAATGGGTCAAATATGTCATTACCTTGGTATGCAAAATTTGCTTCCACATTTTTCTCTTTTTTCTTCAGGGAGGCTTGATAGAGGTCAACTAAGTGTTTTGACGTACGACAGGTACGTCACCAATGCCTAGTCATTCCGCATTGGAAATATTTATTTTCAATACTCTTTGAACTTTTATCTTGTGGAGCTTTTCATTTGAGATCATCATTTTATGTGATTCTTTTGAAATTTAAATGATTAGAACAACCACAACGAAAATAATAATTATTTCTTCCTCTACCACGACCATGACCTCAACCACGACCACAACCATGATATCGACTGATTATTAACATTCACAACATTCACCTCAAGGAATGGTGTTGTTCCAATTGGTCGAGATTTGTGGTTCTTCATCAACAACTCATTATTTTTTTCGGCCACGAGAAGACATGAAATTAGTTCAAAATAGTTTTTAAAACCTTTCTCTCGATATTGTTATTGCAGGAGCATATTCGAGACATGAAATGTAGAAAATGTCTTTTCTAACATATCAACATCAGTAATTTTCTCTCCACATAACAACAATTTCAACTGATTTTAAATAATGCGGAGTTGTAATCACTTACTGATTTGAAATCTTATAGCCTCAAGTGCATCCACTCAATTGCATCCACTTATAACGAGTTTTAGGAAGAATAACTGTTTTTTTATGATCACACCTCTCTTTAATTTTTTTTCACAAGATATGGGGATCTTTTATTGTAAAATACTCCATTTTCAATCCCTTGTGGAGATGATGATGAAGAAAAATCATAGCTTTTGCTTTTTCTGGACTAGATGTCGTATTTTCATCTTTAATAGTCTCCCCAAGATTCATAGCGTCCAGGTGGATTTCGGCATCAAGTACCCATGAAAAATAATTATTGCCGTTAATATCAAGGGAGAAAATTCTAATTTCATTTGATTTGTCATGGCAGCACTGTCATAAAATATTGTATTTATGTTAGAAATTTAATAGATATTGAATATCCAACCACCACTATTGACGGCAAACACCGACCGCAGCCATTCCACCAACAATCTGACAACCATTATTTTAAATTATGATAACTACAAATTTAGGGTTTGTTGACACACGAGTTTTTTGTTTTGTTGAAGCTTATGACATAAAATCATCAATAAAACCTTAATTTAATGTTTAAAAATAACTATTAATTTAATAATATATCTATAACATTGATAAATGTTTATATTTAAATTGACACACAAAATTGTCAATTAAAACACCTTTGTTGATATAAAAATACGTAAGTTCCGTCAAAACGTTGAATTCTCGATCTTTTTTATTAGTTCATAGTATTTTATAGTCGTTCATTATAGTAATTTAACATTAATAAAGTCACTTTTATCATGTAAGAAATCAAATAAACTTGTATGTAAAAATACATTTGGGAAAAAATTGTCAGACACATAAGTGTTTTTATTTTAATTTTTTTTTTTATCAAAAGTCTTAAAATAAAAATAACTTAACTAGAAACGTCACATGCACAAATTTATAAAATGATTGCTTAAACTTAAAACAAATAAAATGCATGATCCAAAAGTAAACCCTAAACCCCATTTTCTAAAACTCCCAACAATACATATGTGCTTAAAAGACAATAAAATAAAGTGCAGTTTATAGTTTATTAAATATATATATATATAGAACTATTGAATAAAAAAGTTTTCAAACAAAAGCAATCATCATAAAAACAAATTATCTATGTAAAAATTAAAAAAAAAAAAATTGCACCGAATACATCTAAAATATGAACTTAGCACCCTAAACACTCAAATATAGACATATGAACTCTACGGATATATAAACTCCATAGTTATATGAACTTAACTTACCAAACAACGAATTTCTATCATAAAATTAGTGAAATTCCTTAGATTAAAAAAAAAACTTAGGAGAGAGAGTTGAAGAATTAAGATGTTCTTGATCTTGACGTATATATGTATTATGGAGTGTGAACAATTTCAAAGTAACTTGGAGGGATTAAATCAAAAACTCCTATGGTCAAATTATATGTTGGGATTTTTTAGGTTAAATTTCAAGTTCGGTCCCTATAATTTGAAGAAAGTCTTAGTTCCTACATTTTTATAAAAATTTTGTGAATAGTCCCTTTATAGGGAACATTTAAGAGGTTTTATCAAACTTTAGAGACTATATTCTAACTTTTTAAAATTATGGAGACCAAATTTGTAATTTAACCTTTTTTATCATAAATTCTTTGTTCTACTTTCCTAGTTCAACAATGCAAGGGTGTGAATTAAAACTTATGACTTGAATTACTTGAACTTTATACTCAGGCTGAACCTGGTCTTTGGATCTATCACCATTATATTAATTTTTTATTTAAAGATTGAATTATAAATATAATTTTTAAGTCGTTGTTTGATAGCTATTTAGTTTTTAAAAAATTATGCTTGTCTTTTTTTCACTATTTGTTTACAATATTTTGTATCTTTCTCTAGGAATCATTTGAATTATTATCCAAATTCAAAAATGTTTTTTAAAAATTATGGTCCTTGATAACCATTTGATTTTATAAAATTAAGTTTATGTGGCATGTTTGGGAATGATTCTAAAATGGTTTAAATTATTTTTCTCATGTTCAAAATCATTCAGAAAATGCTTTTATTAATCTAAAATCAATTTTAATAATATAAAAAATATATTTAAAAGTGAAATTAAATATTGAATTTATTTTGAGTTATTAAAAGTATAATTCAAAGTGATTTAAAACCTAATAAAATGATTTTATCATTTCAAAATCACTCTCAAACATATCATTATAAATACTACTTTCACTTTGTTATCTGCTTTGCAGAGAAGTGTTTTAAAAAGCCAAGTCAAGTTTGACAAATAAAAAAAAAAAAAAATTTAAAATCTTAATTTTGCTTTTAAAATTTGTCTAAGAATTCAAGTGTTAATTTTGAAAACACTCTTAAAATTTAAAAATAAAAAATAAAATAACCAATAAACGTAAATGTTTGTATTATTTATAGATTTAATTTTTAAAAAATCAAAATATATGGTTATAAAAAAAGGCTTGAACTCTTATTGTGTCACAAGCCTCTAATCTTTAAAAACAGTTGAGCTTGTTCGTAAAATTTTAATTTTAATTTGTATTAAAAAAAAATTGAAGTTTAAAAGTGACCATCTAATAGAACATTGAACTACTAATTTTATACATGTTCTTTGCCTACTAAACATTTTAAAATTAGTTCACACTATTAGACAGAAAATTGAAAGGTTATATAATTCCATGAAGCATAAATTCACTTTGTTTTCTAAATTGTTTTATTTTGGTTTTGGTTTTTAAGTTTTTAAAAGCTTTTATTTATATATATAAAAAAGATTTCAAAACTTAGCTTAGGTTATTTTGAAAATATTCTTGAAAATGAAAAAATAAAACAAACAATCCAAGGGAATATGGAATCTTTATAAGTTTAACTTTCAAAAACCAAAAGCTAAAATTTATTTATTATCAAATGAGGATTTAGTTTTTGGATTTTGAAACTTCTAAGCTTATTAGACTCTACTCTCCTTACGAGTCTATTTGTTTTGTTATTTACTTTTTTTTTTTCGCTTGTTTACTCATTTTAAAGATCAACAAGAAACCGAACTGTTTGTAATTAAGAGAGATATATAAATAAAAATGATTAATTATAATAAAACACAAAGAACTAATTGGAAAGCAAATGTTACCCACAAATTCACAATATACTAAAGCAACTATTGTGCAAACAAAAAAGAAAATACAACTTGTAACATTGAAAAAAAAAAGCTCTTTTTTCTCAAACAGAATGAAAAAAAGAAAAAAAAAATCCAAACAATGATATGACTTTCTAAGTAGGGAACAAATACATAGTTCACATATTCATCTATACAAATAACATGTTCCTAATAGGCTCTTTTTTCTCCATATTCCAAACAACCTTCAAAACTAGATAAAACCAATGGCATATACTTGAAAATATTTCAACTTTAAAACTCTTGTAATTTAAACTTCTTTTTATCACGTTTGGCCGATAGAATCACGTTTTTTCCATACGAATGAGATTGAAGAATAAGCCAGTGGTTCTTAATGGCTCTTTTAAGTAATTTATAAACATTTCCCTACAATGTCAAAAAAAAATGTTGTTAGGGAGTAACAATCCTTCAAATATCTTGATGACGATAGTATAATATAACCATATAATTATATTGCCCTTCCACTTTAGGCCGTATATATGCTCTCATTGTACTAATTGACCTTCTCCTCATTTAATAGCAACATGGACCTTTGATGATATTTTCAATAAATATAGACATGTTATTACATTTAGACGACTAGTATATAATAACTTTAACAAATAAACAAACATTAACATTATAACTACACTATAGAAAAAATAAAGAAATTAGTGATAAAAGAAACAAACCTTAGCAATAGACATAGCTGTTTGGATAACATAATTGCCATATTCATTTGTGCAAATTTGAATAAGTTGATCTTGAGTAATATTCTCCAAAATTTCAAAAATAATGTCATTAGAGTCACCTTCACAACAAGACAGACATTTTTCCATCACATTGCTTCCATACTTGTTGAGACAAAGTTCAATAAATTTGTTTCGAAGCTCTTCGATTATCTTCCCTCCTATGTTTGCTCCATCCAATTGAATCATAAATTGTATAACATAGTTCCTGTAGTTAAAAATTAATGTACATAATCATACGATCAATGATTAATCCAAACATAGCTAACTAGAATTAATAATATTTGCATGCATATGATAATTAATGAAATGAATTACCCATAAGGATGTGTTGAAAGATTGTGTGCATCTTGTATCAATGGAGAGATTAGGACTTCTCGAAGATGTCTTAACTTATTATTAGAATATTCAATGCACTCTTGGAGTATACAACAACCAGCTTGTTCTCTCGCCAACTCCAAGGAATTTTGTGCTATTCTAAGCACAATCAACTGCATGTCATATAATGCAACCGTCATTATTTCTTATTTTCAATAAATTTGTCAAATAATATTGTTTAGATGAAGTTTGGAAAAAACCTCATTGGGTTGAGGAGAAAGACTTTGGAAGCAACTCCTTAGCACTTGATGACCACCTTGAAAGTCTTTAGCCAAATGCAAGATAAGTGGACTTATTGTTAATGCAATCGTCCATTGTTGACAAGGGTATATCAAACGAGATATTAGTTTCACCACAACTCGATGTCTGTAAAACAAGATGATTAATTAATTAGAACACGGATGTAGGAGAATTAATTTAATTCAAAAGTGAAATTAATAGAAGAAAGTGAGAATTAATATATACAAACCCGAGATGATGAACGGAGACAGCTAGAAAGTGGCGTCGTGTAGAGATTAGGGAGAGAAGAAGATGATTAATTAAAGTTTGATTGCAAGATTGAAGAAGATTTAGAAGAAAGTTGTTTCCAAGTGGGTGAAGAATTAGTGAACAAAGATGTTTTGTTGTAAGTTGTAGAAGAAGAGTGATTAAGTAATCATTATCATTAATATTAGCATTAGCAGAAGACATTGCTTCATCATCTTCCATTAATGGCATTAAGGAGTTAGACAAGTAATTTTCCATAATTGAAGCCAATTTGATCGGAGAGAATGGGAGATCACCCAAATTTCTTTTTCTTGACAACGAAATTCAAAGTGTGTTGTTATTTATAGTACACAAAATGTTAATTATTAAATTCTATAAGGAATAGGAAACTCAAACTCTTATCTTTTAATCCTATTATAATTCTTAATTTTGAGCCTATTTTCAAATATGTATTGATTATTCGACCGACTGTAAAAAATAAAAAATATATATATTCTTTAAATTTTCATATCCTTTTAAATAAATTACTATAAAGTAAACAAGTTGGGTTTTCATTCGGATATGAGCATGCCTATTCTGCAAACACAATATAGATTAAATTATTTGACAATTTCTAATTTTAGGTTAAATTTATAATTGGACCTTTGATCACAATTTTGGGTCTTCTCGGTACATGGATCATATTGTTTGTTATAATCTTCACAGATCTTATAACAAATCTTATATCTTTTTAAATTTTTCGATTTGGGATATATATAAAATCTCATGTTAATTTTGTCCGATATTCCACCGATAAAGTTCAAATATATTTAATTTTGGTATTAATTATATCCCTGATTTTAATGAGAAAGTCCAAATATATAGAATACCAGTGTTATTTTTCCTGGATTAACGTCGAGATCCATATAATTACTATATGCAATTTGTCCAAATCTTATACCAACTCTTATCTCTTTTCAAATTTCTTCTTGGAATCTTTCCCAAATCGTGTATAAAATCTTACAAATCTTACCTCCAATTTATATATACATGAATTTTATAATTGATTTACCAATTATCTAAATAGTTTATCAATTATCTTCTCAAATTTCTTCAAATTATGTAATATTTGGAAGTGTGATTTTTTAATTTTGGAAAGATTTGGGAAAATTACTGAAAAATTAGCAAACCTCGGTGCGTAATATGACGAGATATATCGAGAAGATCCAAAACAATCTATAGATTTTTTTTTTTTTTTTTTTTTTACAAAATGGACCGAAAACACTATTTTCACTAGTTTTTGAAAATGATATTGGTTTTGAAAAGTGAAAACTCCAAAGTGCTATTTCTAACCATTTTTCAACTAGATTTTTTTATCCAAAAAAATAATAATAATTTTCCTCGAGAAATTCCTACCCGAATCCTTGTGAAATTAAAAATGGAGAATTTTACGATGAAGAAAACTTAAATGGGGCAGAGACGGGCTCAAGGTTACCATTCACCAGCCTCACCCTGCCGTCAGTGCCGAACATCCGCGCATAATATTTTAATATATAAATTGTAAGTGCAATATAGATATTAAATGTAGCTATTATATTATACAATTTTAATAATTCAAATAAATAAATAAATATCAAATTGGACTTTAGCCCAAATAATAATATCAAATTCAACCTAATTAATTTTTTTCAACATGTTAGTCTTATTTGTCAATTTAGGTCTTCAATTTCAATTTGGGACACATGTCAACTTTCAATTAGTCTCAAATTCAATTATTTGTAATTTCGTAATTTGGTAAAAGATGTGGTAATTTGTGATTGATCCAAAATTTCTTCTTCAACAAATGCATTGAATGTCCCTTTTCGAGATTTATACGATGAATCTCAAAAAAGATAAAAGTTGGAACCAAATTAAATTTTATTTGACAAAAAATGTGGATAAACTTTCGAATATGACCAAATTTTAATTTGAGATTTTATCTCCAAATTAATTTTGAATTGAGGATAAAAGGTAAAAATTATTTGAATTTGAGATAAAATTTAGAATATGATCAATTTTTTTAATCTGAAATGAACTTGAAGTTTTATCCTTAATTTAATTTTATCTGAGGAAAAGAACCTAAATTTTAATGTGTTGTTTCATCCACCCATAGTTTACCACTCATAACATGTTTTAACTAATTTGGAATATGGTCAAACTTTAATTGAAGATAAATTTAAAACTTTATCCTAAGTTAGTTTGGTATCGAGGATAGAATGCTAAATTTTGATTATTTAAATTTGGGATAAATTTTGGAATATGGCCAAATTTTATAATTTTATTCATAATTTAATCTAGTTTGAGCAATTTGAATTTAGGATAAAATTTGAAATATGACCAAATTTTGGTTGGAGATAAATTTGAGATTTTAATTTATTTAATTTGAATTTTGGATAAAATTTAGAATATGGCCTAATCTTAGTTTGAGGATAAAAATCAAGTTTTTTCTTTTTTCTTTTTTCTTTTTTCTTTTTATTTAAATTCAATTTGAAACAAGAATCCAATTTGATAAAATTATAAGTTAGATTCGATTTCAAAGCCTAAACAAAATTAAGATTGAAAAATCTATTTCTTCCAATTTGAAGCTCAGTGCTTTACCAGCTTTGATCCCAACGTTCTGTTGACTTGAATCTTAGTGTGCAACCTGAGGAGTTCGTTGGATTTTGTTTGAGTCCTTGACTTGAACCTTCCGTCAGTTTCAAGCTTAGTGCTCTACTGGCTTTGATCTCAACATTCCATTGACTTTGATCTTAGTGCGCAACCTGAAGATTCCGTCGAATTTTGGCTTAAGTCTTTCACTTGAGCATTCCATTGGCTTCAAGATCAATGTTTTACCGGCTTTGATCCCAGTGTTTCGTCGGCTTTGATCTTGCAAATGTGATGAAGCAAAGTAAACTGGACCTAATCTTACATATAAGCCGAAGCTTGGCAAACTGAACATGGAGCCAGGAAGAT
Source organism: Benincasa hispida (assembly GCF_027475165.1). NCBI lineage: Eukaryota > Viridiplantae > Streptophyta > Magnoliopsida > Cucurbitales > Cucurbitaceae > Benincasa > Benincasa hispida. The sequence continues at coordinate 8,946 of NW_028327031.1, forward strand.
TGGACGTGATCGCACAGATGAAACGAAGCAAAGCAAACTGGACTTGATTATGTAGTTGAGATAGAGTCAGGCAGACAATACTTGATCTCATGGAGGAAGTAGCACCTTGCATATCAAACTTGATCTCGCATATGAGGCAGAACCATGCATACCAGACTCGATTTTGCAGATGAGGTGAAGCTAGGAAGACAAAACTTGATGTTGCATATGAGACAAAGCTAGGATGATCGAACTTGATCTTGCATATGAGGCAAAGCTAGAAAGACCAAAATTGACATCACATATGAGGCGAAACAAGACAGCTCGAACCTGATCTCACATATGAGGCAAAGCCATAAGAATCATACTTAATCTCGCATATGAGGTGGAGTTAGGAAGACCAAACTTGATGTCGTATATGAGGCAGAGCCAGGAGGATCGTACTTGATCTTCCACCATCTACATTGGACTTGACTTTTTGTCTCCTTCATTAAACTTGACTTTGCAGCTTAAGCATGAAGATGGCATCGCAAAGCCTCCAAACTTAAGCCTGATGAAGCATCGATGAATCCTTTGCACTTAAATTTGAAGAAACATCGGTGAACTTTTCACACTTGATTTTGAAGATGCATCTTCAAAGCCTCCGATTTTGAGCAAGTGAAGTGGAGCAAGCTACACCACACTTTGAAGATGAAATGCCATTTGAGATGAGTGAAGCCCCAATGTTGAAGACAAAGTGATGCCTTAAACTTGAAGTCCAAGAAACAACAATGAATCCTTTAAGCTTAAATTTTATGAAGTATTGACAAATCCTTCACACTTGAATTTGAAGAAGCATCGATGAAGCCTCTAAATCAGAATTTAAAGAAGCATTGACAAAACCTCTGAACTTGATTTTGAAGAACATCTATAGCTGAAGATGAAGAGTCAAACTGTGGACGAGTGGCGCCTCAAACTTGAAGAAAGCAACGTCCAACCGTGCTTCTTTATTTAAGTGAGTGGAAAGACGATTGAATTTTCTAGCGAGGATCTTATTGTATGCATCCAACCTATATAGTATCGTGCAAACAACGTGCATCTTCAATTTGTTGTGAGGTTTTCTATTTGCTTTTCTTTTTTTGGTTTTTAAGAGGGAAAGGGCACACAAATGAAACTTGATAAACATTGTACTTAATCTACACAAATTGATTTGATAGGAATGAGTAAACTGTCAGATTGATTGATGTGTGAGGTGCATTAATTACCCAAAAACATGCAGTTTAGAACCGAGAGTGAGAGATGAAAGATAAGGTACACGGAGCAATACTGAAACTGAAGTTAGTTAAAAAAAATGAAGATATTTGACTGATGTGAATCGAGATCAAGATACGAGAAGCGAGAGCAGTATTATGCTGTAAAAATGTGTATTGATCGATGTGGATCGAGAACGAGGGCCGAGAAGAGTAACCGAGATACGAGAGCAAGAGACAAGAGTTGAATGCATGGAAGGTCTCTATGTATCGTTTATAGGGACGATGTGGTAATTTCACACAATGCTGACACAACCAAAAGGCCATATATCACTGAAAATCTAGGAGGAGGCCAAATTTTATTTGGGCCCTTGATATTGAGCCATTCGTACAAATTCTTCATAATTTTTGGTATTTTTAAAAGGGCAATGGAATGATTTCAAGGTAAAATTATACAAAATGACCCAAAAAACAATAACTTTTCTAGGACAGACTTATTTCTAAAAATTTATTTGTTCACGTTTCTGGCATGTGAAATATCACTTTTTACCCTTAATATTAAATGCTCTCTTCCCATATATTTCCTACGTCTCTTTTGCTCTTCCCTTCCAACAACAACAAAACGAAAATTCAAAGTCATTTAAAACTATAGATGCTTCAACATTTTGCTTATTTTAAAATCATAGTTGGAAAGAATGTGAAAAGTCGTATGAAAACAAGTTGTTATTTAGTTAAAACGGAGTTGTATGACAAAGATATGACAAACAAAATTATTGTTTGTGCAAGAAAAGATATGCAATCGCTAACATTGTTGTACATGATCGCTTACATCAACATATGTGATCGCTGGCATTAGCCTAAACGATTGCTGACATCGATATACATGTTCTCAAAGTTTTTGTTTTGCAATTTTGTTTTGGTCATATCTTTATCATTACAACTTTGCTAAATGACTACTCGTTTTCATACGTTATTTCGTGTTCTTTCCAACCACCATGTAAACTAAATAAAAACATAGAAAACCTTTGACTTTGTTACTCCAAAAGTAAAATTTATGTAAGTTTACATGTTATAATGCATTTATATTCATTACTTTTTAGCATTTTGCTCAATTTATAAGCATAATTGAAAAGAACACGAAAGAGCGTATGAAAATGTATGGTCATTTAGCTAAAATGAAGTTGTACCGATGAAGATATAACAAAAATAAAATTGAAAAGCGACAGCACTCCATGATGTAAGCAATCGCCCACCATGATGTAAGCAATCGCCCACCTTTTTTGTACCCACGATAATTTTTTTTCTTATCATATCTCCATCGATACAACTCTCTTTTAGCTTAAATGGTCACTTGTTCTCATACATTTTTTCATGTTCTTTCCAATTATATTTATAAATTGAGCAAAATACTAAAAATAATGAATATAAATGGCATTATAACATTGAAACTTAGGTAAATTTACTTTTGAGTAATAAAGTTAAATATTATTTACGTTTTTATTCCCTTTACATACATGGTTGGAAAGAACACGAAAATACGTATGAAAATGAGTGGTCATTTAGAAAAACAGAGTTGTAACAACGAAGATATGATCAAAAAAAATTGTAAAACGAAAGCCGAGAGATCGTGTATGCTGATGTAAATGATCGCATATGCTAATGTCAAGGACCAATTATGTTGATGACAACGATCGCATGTGCTGATGTAAGCGACCATGTACACTGATATCAACAATCGTACATTTTTTTGTTGCACAAATGATAATTTTGTTTTTGTCTTATCTTTGTTGATACGATTCTATGTTAACTAAATTACCGCTGGTTTTCATACATTTTTTCACGTTCTTTCCAACCATGCTTATAAACTAAGCAAGATGTTAAAGCATCTTTTGTTTTAAATGACTTTGAATTTTTGTTTTGTTGTCATTGAAAGGGAAGAACAAAAGAAACGTAGGAAATACATAGGAAGAGAGCATTTAATATTGAGGGTAAATTTGGTATTTCACATGCCAAAAAGATCAATAACAAACACCATTTTAAAAAGAGGTCAATCATAAAAAAGTTTTTTCTTGTGGGATATTTTGTATAATTTTTCGATTCCATGCAAGTTAGTCCACATTTAATGCAGTCCAAAGGTAACAAATTAATGGTAATTTGAAATATGGGTTCCATTTGATTACATTTGGTGTTGTTTACTTATTTCTTGCATTCGTATTGACACATGGGGCCCACTTCCAAATCTGTAATCAACACACATAAATTGATTGACAAGCGGAGCGTGTTCAATCCAATTTGTCTGAAAATTACGTCGTATCGTTACGTTACGTTCTTTATGGATATCATTATTGTTACTGTTCCAGAGAAATAATTCTGAATTTTGACAAATTTACTGCTATCGTTACCATTATCTTTACGGTTTGACCCTCAGAAGTAACAATAACAGTAAATGTGTCAAAATTCACAATTTTAAGTAAGCATGGTCTAAAGTAATCCAATTACTTTTACGATTTAGGCTTATTATGATTGATCCATCAATAGAATTCCATTACGATTACACTAATTTTCTTTACAATTTGGTAAACATGGCCTTATTATAAAACAGAAAATAAAAACAATCACTAAAAAAATGCGCAAAAGTTTCATTGAATCATTCAAAACTTATTTTGATATATAAAAATGACATGAGAAAAGTGATTTTAACATTTTCAAAAACACTCTTAAACATGCATCTAAATCATCCGTAAAACAAAGAGTTCAAATGTTAAACATAACTAAAGAAATAAAAAATTGTCACTTTGTTTTTTATATAGTTTTTATTTGAACGATTTTTAAATATTCAAGCACCAAATTGAAGTTATGCTTAAAATTTAAGGGTAAAGGGTAACATTTTAAAATGTAGGAATCAAATAGAAACCAACATAAAATTGGAAATCAAAAAAATATTTTTCTCCACTTATAGAAAATAGGTTAAAAATCATTTTTATTGCTTAAACTTTTACAATTTAAACTATCTAACTTTAGTTTGTAATTACTTGATCCTTAAACTTCCAAATTTTTAAAAGTTTAGTCTTTATCAAGTTAGTCCTTATATTTTATCACTTGTAACAATTTAATCTCTATTGTGGCCTCATGGTCGAGAGTGTACGCTTTATGTCACATGAGTTATGCTCACTTGTTTGTAATTCTACTTTGCTATGATATCATGTTAAATTAATCAAATCAACTCAACTCAATCAACAGAAATCTAATCATAAAATCGATGATTAATCCAAACCTAACTAACTAGGATTATTAATATATGCATGCATGTGATAATTAATGAAATGAATTATCCACAAGGTTGTGTTGAAAGATCACTCACCTCATCACAAGAAAAGGAGAACTAAGGAGTGATCTAAGGCACATGAGAGGTTTCCCTGCAAGGATTTACTATCGAGTAAGTTCAAACTTTACACTCCTACAAAAGCAGATATTGATGGAAGTTGAAGATAAAGAGATCTTGAAGTGGCCAGTCAAGCTGAGAGTAAGCTCACATCGAAACTACAGAGATAAGTATTGTCTCACAAACATACAATTGCATATTCCTTCAATCTTAAGAAAGTTTCAAAGCAAGAGTAGTGGAAAATGATGGTGGCTGGAGCAAGAACACGACGGATCACGCCCAACGCCACCAAAGGGATCATTTTTGTGTTAAAGTTTAAACAAGATTTGAAAATATTAGCTAAAACATAAATAATTATTAAATAATTTATGAAGTGTTGTAAAATTGAGGAGCACGACGGGAACATGGATATAGAGAAAATATAATATAATAATATATTTAAACAATAATATTAAATATATAAAATAAAATAACTAAAAACATAAAATAACTAAAATTATAAAATTGGGTAATATGAAATTAGTAGAATTTTGAAGTGGAATTCTCACCAATGTATGTGTGATTTTAAGATCCACCAAATGTCACTATTTATAGGCAAATTGGCAAGTAGGATGTGGACTTACATGGGCACCAAGCATGAATAATTACAAGATACGTGGACAACATGAAGGGTGACACATGTCTTTTGGGACACTAAGCTATGACATCTATTTATTATTATAATATTCATAATAATTCCCCTTAGATACCGATATATATATGAGATATGCCTCGTTAAAACTTTACTGGAAAAAACTCAATGGGAAAAATCCCTAGTGAAGAAAAAAGAATACATATTTCATAAGATATATACTCCTAAAAGAATACAATATATTTATTCCCCCTCATAAAAATATCACTTAAGATCTCTGAGTCGCCGCATTCCAATGTTGTGCATCAATTTTTCAAAATTTGTGGTTGGTAATGCCTTTATAAATAAGCCTATCAGTTTATCCTTCGAACAAATTTGTTGTACAGTGATGTCGCCATTTTCTTCAAAATCATGAGTGTAAAAAATCTTCGGAGAAATATGCTTTGTTCTATCTCCTTTAATATATCCTCATTTGATTTGGGTTATCCAAACTGTGTTGTCTTCGTATAATTTTGTTGGAAGATTTTTCTTACAAAACAAGCCACATGTTTCACGAATGTATAGAGTCATTGACCTTAGTCATATACATTCTCGACTAGCTTCATGAATTGCAAGAATTTCAGCATGATTTAAGGAGTGGTCGTTATGGTCTGTTTCATCGATCGCCATGATATAGCAGTTCCTCCACATGTGAACAGATAACCTGTTCCAATATCGATTGTTCCTTGGAGATAACGGAGTATATGTTTAATTCTGTTCCAATGTCTTTTTGTTGGTAAAGAACTATATCTTGCTAATAAATTTACTGAAATACAATATTTGATCTTGTATTATTAGGAAGATACATAAGTGCACCAGTTGCACTAAGATATGGCACTTATAGGACCAAGAAGTTTTTTATTATCTTCTCGAGGTCGAAATATATCTTTCTTTATATCTAATGAACGGACTTCCACTGGAATATTTAATGGATGTGTTTTGTCCATATAAAATCTTTTAAAAATTTTTCCTATATAAGCTGATTGGTGAATAAATATTCCACCTGGTAAATCTTCAATTTGCAAACCAAGACAAAATTTTATTTTTCCGAGATCAGAATGTTAGTGTCTGTTTCTTGACTGTAATTGTTAGTGTTCAATTTCGAGTGGAATTTGGAACGATCATTCTGCTGCTCATAGAAATCCTCATGTCTAATTTTCTACAATTGGTATCAGAGCTAGGTATTCCAAATTTCACTTCTGTTTTGAACTTCTTTTACAGTCATGGTGGGTTTTTCTACATTGCATTTATATATTAAATGCATTTGTGGATGGTATTGATGAATGTTTATGGGTTAATTGCCTCTGTTTAAAGCTTTCTTTAAAGTTACAAAGTGTTAATTTGTAAGAGCCCCTACGTTTTTTTAACATAACATGCAATCAATTCTCTAATTCAAAGTGTTTGAGTTGGTTAAGTCGTTCATGATGAAGTTTCGAAGCATGGAGATGCGGTTCTCAGCGAGGAAGAAGGTCAAGAGTTGGTTGTATTGTGTAACATAAGGTAAACGATCGTTGGGATTTGCCTAAATGATCGTGTGGATTTTTCTACGCAATCATGTAGTATTTACTAAACGATCGTTTAGCTAATGCTAAATGATGGGGTAAAGTGTTTACTCTATCGTATAGCATTGGTTGCCCGATCGCGTGGACTCTGAAGGTAAATGATCGAGTGGGAGCATATGATGATCACCGTTTAATAAAAGATCCGTGCACTAAATGATCGTGTAGTTAGCATGCCTCATCGCATAGTCACTGACTACACGATCGCGCAGTATATGATACTTTGGCGCTCACTCAGCGATCGTTTAGACGATTCTTCTTCACTGTATTGTTGTCGTTTAGATAATCGTTTAAGGTTTGCGTTTTGTGTTGTGCGCTGCACAATCGCGTACCTCATGCTTCATCGCATAGTAAAAGGTACACGATCATTGCTAAACGATCGTTTAGATCTGAAAGTGTTGGTAAACGATCAGTAAAGCATTTACTCTTTCATGTAGGCGATCACTTAGAGTTTGGTACACGATCAGTGGAGACGCATTCCTTCGCCCGGATGGTTCAAAACCTGGTTCACTTGTTTGAACTGGTGACACTTTTGCTGTTTGTAATAGTTAGCTTTTGGTTTTGAGGATTTGAGGCTAATTATCCCAGTTCATCAATTTTTGCTTAATATACATGAGATGTATGTGGTTTATATGGCATAGTGTATGACATATATATTTGAAACCCACTTTAAGTTGTGTAATTATTCATGCATCATGTATTATAAGTGTTATAATATGGCATGATGAAATTACAAGAAAGCATGCGCATGCATCATAAAATATAAGAGTTATATTTATGCATGCAGGAAGCATATTCATGCATCTTCTTTATATTATAAGAGTTATAATATAAGGATGAATGGAAGCATGTATGTTTGGTTCGTTGCTTATTTTTATAAGAGTTATATGAAAGTAGCAATGAATGAATAATGCATCGAGCATGACACTTAGGTTGTTTGTTAAAGTTATGAATGCCTTGTATGTGTTTGCTTCGCGTCGTGGATAGTTTTGGTTGTTTCTGTTATAAGCGTTATAATAGAAATTAGAACTAAAATCGATAAGAAAGAGTTGCATGCGGACTTAGGCAAACTCATGTTTTAATAGGGTTTTAAAATTGGATTGAGATAGACCTAACTTCGAGGTTCTAATGGGATTAGAAATCTAGTTTAATCTTTTTAAATTGGTAGTAGGATTAAATTGATTAACATAAAAGATTAAAATTATATTAAATCTATCTATAAGGGATCTTTTGTCTAAGGTGGGTTCTGTCTAGGCTAGGTACTTAAGCTGACAGAAATGGAACACCCCTACTTGGGAACCTACCTAGAAAGGAGAATTAGATAGATTTTCTACAAGCATGCGACAGTTGGTCAAAGACTCCATTAAAGAGTTTAATAGATGATGATCAAAAGTTGTTCAACTTTCCAAGGTAAAAATTACACTTGGGCAAACCTAAAAAGTCACTTGGTTAAAATTCTTAGTCGTGTTTTTTCTAAGTATAAACCCTAGGTTATCAAATACTCAGTGGGAGGAAGAGATATATGTGATATGTCAATGATTCCACTTACGTTTCTCCCTGAATGTTCACACTGTGAGATTCATGCTTGGCCTCGTAGTGCCCTGAGAGCATCCCCCTTCAGATGGTGTTTGGATGAGTCAATATCAAGGTGGACGGAGAGAGTATTTATAGTAAGTGGGAGAAGGGTGTGTGTCAACACGTCCTACGGTCTCCTTCATTGGTTGGCATCATGAGATCATTCTTGCACTCCTTCGTGGCGCCCTGGGAGTGTCCTCTTGTGTAGTTGGTCAGTATCAACGTGAACTCTAGAAATGGATAGGGTCACTTTAGTTTTTGCCTCAATCGGATTTTTTCCCTTCGGATTGGCTGCTTAGGGTGGAACTCTAGGGCCTAAAATGACGGGCCATACTTAGAGAAATTGTTAAGTAAGTTAATGATTTCTTAGCCAAATAAATGATGGCTAGTCGTTATAGGAACAAAAATTGTTCTGATATTAATGGCTGGTTGAGAATGTCTCAATTTCAGAGGAGTGATAAATTGACTACCCTTCGGTGGCTTTTGTCCTAAACCTTTGAAGCGTCATTGCAAAACTAGATGTCACACGGGGTTCATGTTAGTTTTGCTAAACCGTATTGGATGTTGTATGTTTTTCAACGAGTATTTGCTAAAATCTAATGTAGATCAATGTGTTTTTGTTTTCAGTAACATGTTTGATTTTCCGTTATATGCCTCTAGTTTGACTGCATATAGTGGAAAGAGTCTTGTAAAACGTATTTCATGGTAAACGACTTCTAGTTTGTCATGGTTGAGGAGTGTCCTCAAGCCCCGACCCTTGATGCAACGCGAAGTGTGCATAATGCATATGAGGTGTGGATGAAGGCTAATTCATTGGCCTGACTTCACATATTAGCTAGCATACCTGATGCTTTGGCCAAAAGGGCTGAAAACATGGTCATTGCACGTAAGATCATGGACTCGTTGCAAGAATTGTTTGAATGTCAGTTCTTACTTTTTGAGTACAAAAGGATGGTTGACAATACCAGTAGTGTCAGTTCCAAAGTTAATCTCTAGGAAGAGAAAGCAAGTGTTACAAACTCTGTTGAAGTTCATCGACGAGAAGTGTTCTCTGAAATGAAACTTGGAGCTTATTTAGGTTCTGATGTTGATCCCACTACTCTCCAAAAGAGGAGGATGTCTAAAGACAGTAAATATGATTTATTTGTCTTGGAGACGTGTTTGATGGAGAATGATTATTCTGCCTGGATCCTGAATCCAGGTGTTACTAATCATATCAATTCCTCTTACTAAGGATTTAATTCTTGGAAAACGTTGCCACAGGGAGAGATGACTCTTCGAGTCAGTACTGGTGAGGTTGTTTCAGTTGTTGCTGTAGGGAGGCTGAAGTTATTTTTGGACAAGAAACATTATCTGTTACTGGATAATGTTTTTGTAGTTCCTCATATCAAGAGGAACTTAATCTCGATTTCTTGTCTCATTGAACAAGGTTATACCATCTCCTTTTCTGAGAGTAGAGTGTTTATTTTCAAGAATGGAATGGAGTTTGGATTTGGTTCAATGGAGAATAACTTATATGTACTAAGGCCGTTAGTCATAAAAGCCTTGTTTAATACTGAAATATTTAGTACGACAACAGCAGCGAAAAGACCAAAGATTTCTCCTAAGGAAAACGCCCATCTTTGGCATCTAAGGTTAGGTCACATCAACCTCAATAGGATTGTCCAGTTGGTGAAATGTGGGCTTCTAAAGAGTTTAGAAGAAAACTTCTTGTCGATGTGTGAATCATGCCTTAAAGGTAAGATGACAAAACGACCTTTTACTGGAAAAGGTTATAGAGCCAAGGAAGCCTTGGAGCTTGTACATTCAAACCTCTGTGGTCTGATGTGTGTTACGACTCGAGGTAGGTATGAATATTTTATCTCTTTCATAGATGATTATTCAAGGTACGAGTATCTCTACCTAATGCAATGTAAGTCTAAAGCCCTTGACAAGTTCAAAGAGTATAGGGCTGAAGTTGAAAACTTGTTATGTAAGAAGATAAAAACACTACGATCTGATCATGATAGAGAGTATATGGACCTCCAATTCCAGAACTATATGATAGAACATGGAATTACGTCCCAACTCTTGGCCTCAGGTACACGTCAACAGAATGGTGTATCAGAAAGGACAAACAGAACTTTGTTGGACATGGTTCGGTCTATGATGAGTTATGCTCATCTTCCAGACTCGTTTTAGGGGTTTGTAGTGAAGACTGCAAGTTATATTCTGAACAATGTTCCCTTGAGAAGTGTTTCTGAAATACATTTTGAGCCGTGGAGAGACCATAAAGGTAGTTTACGTCAATTCAGGATTTGGGGGTGTTCAGCCCACGTGCTTGTGACTAACCCAAAGAAGTTGGAACCGCGTTTGAAATTTTGCCTCTTTATAGGCTACCCCAAGGAAATGAGAGGTGGATACTTCTATTATCTGAGTGGGAACAAAGTGTTTGTTTCTACAAATACTATCTTCTTGGAAGAAGACCACATCCAAGATCATAAACCACGAAATAAGCTTGTTTTACATGAGACTTCTAGTGAGACTACTGAGGGTTCAACAAGAGTTGTTGAACATACTGATAGATCAACAAGAGTTGTTGAGGTCGGTTCATCTAGTCGACCAGCTTAAGAGTTGAGACAGCCTCGACTTAGTGGGAGGGTTATGAACCCACCAGAACACTACATGGGTTTAACTGAAGCCCAAAACATCATTTCTAATGATGGGGTCGAGGATCCATTGTCTTATAAGCAAGCAATGGAAGATGTTGACAAGGCTGGGTGGATTCCAGGAAATGGAGTCTATGTACTTCAATAACGTCTGGGAACTTGTGGATCAGCCTGATGGGGTGAAACCTATAGGGTGTAAGTGGATCTACAAGCGAAAACGATGGAAAGTTGCTAAGGTGTAGATGGAAAGGTGCAAACCTTTAAGGCTAGACTCGTAGCAAAGGGTTATACTCAGGTCGAGGGAGTAGATTATGAAGAAACTTTCTTACTTGTTGTCATGCTCAAGTCTATCAAGATACTCATGTCCATAGGCACATTTTATGATTATGAGATATGGCAAATGTTGGATTTTATGTCTTAAAACTCGTAGTTTGTAAATTAATAAATATATTATGTTTTGTTTGTCGATAAATTTGTTATTGAAATTGTAATCTTGAATCTAATAAACTAAGGTCCTGAGGCTATTTAATGTAGTTGAACTTTATGTAGTGACATAAAGTTGGATCAAGTTCAAATATATAGCCAAAATGGTCTAGCGTATATGAATAAGGTTGGGTGCCTTATTCTGGGGACACTATGGATGCGGCCCACTTTGTAGTTAGTACAAACGATGTGATCCTGAATCATTCATATAGAGATATGTGAGTGGGGGCATCCTATGTAAAGAGTTTACATAAGATTGAACCATGAAATAGTCACTTTTTACATTCTAAATACCGTTTTATGTATAAAACTGACTATTTCGTTAATTGATGACCTAGGTAACTTAATCTTAATCCTGAGCTAATTATGAACAATCGTTCACTCAGAATTATCCTTAGATCTGCATAAGTGGGGGCAGCTCAATATCGCTGGCCCAATAAGCCTCCCATTTCAGGGATAAGATCGGGTGGATAGCTGGGAACATAGGGTGCAAGACGGAATTCACTCCTACCCATTATAGGGACAGTAGATAGGTTGTTCCCTTTAGTACTGAATCCAGGTCTTGAACAAGGGGCCCCACCCTCTCCTTGGCCGGAGAGGGATTCCCTTTATAGGTTGGACCTTAAACCAATTATTCATTAGAGAATCAGTGGAACTTAAAGAACAAGATGTAGTCTTGGGGGTAAAACGGTTTTTATAACCCAGCTGAGATTACGAACAACCTGTGAAGGATTAACTTACTAATCATGGTTATATCAAATGGACACAAATATATCTATAGTGAGGGGAGTGCAACTACGAGACTTTAGTGGAATGACCCGTTAGTTAACGAAGGTTGATTAGCTCCGTCTAAAGAGTTTAGCTAGCTAATCTCGAATCGTTGGAGCCCATGATCTATAGGTCTATTAGGTTCCCCTACTAGCTCATATGGAATAAACTTAGAACAGTATGATAGAATAATTCGAATTGTTCGAATTAGGTAGAGAGAGAGAAACCCACAAGTATATGTGATATAGTGGTCGGGTTTTTCAGCTTAGAAATACAGCTTTAATATTTAAATTTGATTTAAATATCAAGAATATGAATATGTTCATATTCGGAAGCTCGGAAATAATGGAAATGGTCAAAGTTGTAAAAAGACAAAGAGTTGTTTTTTGACTTTGAAAAGTCAAACTTTGACCGACCTTATATTCAAATGTGATTTGAATTTCGAAAAAATGAATGCGGATTCATGCTCGGGAGGTCAAAATTAGTCAACATGAATAAAATCATAAAAAGTCAAAATGTTGACTTTTTGGTCAAAGTTTGACTTTGACCAAATGACTATTTTGCCCTTTGACTATAGTTAGTGGGAAACTCTAAGCTTTTGTTGGATAATTCCACTAACAAAATAGTGGGCTAGGTGTTGGCTTATAGTGGAGACGTTAAGCCCACTAAGTGAGTGGATTCTAGGTGTTGGGTTTTTGTGAAGTTTTTTCATGCAATTGTTGCATGCCTTTTTTCTATAAATTGGGCTTTTCAATTTAGTTAAAAGACTTTTGCCATTTTGAAAATTAGTTTTTTGAAATTTGGGCTGGAAAATTAAAACTTTGTGAAAAACAAAGGAAACACCGAAACCTACTCAAAATTCCATTCCTTATTTTCATCTCTTTTCTCTCTCTCGGTTCTCTTCATCCACCGGGTCCCACAACTCGGTTCTGAGTCCAGAGGATAGTAGGTAAACTCTAGTCCAGAGATTCAACGAGGAGAAGCGGCTTTCGGGAGCTTCAAAGGTAGCATCTCTACACTTTTAATTCACTGTTTTTCCTTCAATTGCATGCTATTTTCCTTTAATTTAGAAGCAATTAGAGTGTAATTAGCTCCCAATTCCGCTGCGTATGTCTCGTGTTCCATCATGTGGTATCAGAGCATGCTAGAATTACTCTCAATTTCATTTGGTGGGTGTTTTTTTAATATCTGTTCAAGTGTTGAATGAAATGGGGACTAAAGTGGATTTATTATGATTTTGGCATTTTTTTCTCTCTAAATTGCTTATGAAAATTTGTAATTGCTCACTTGTTTATGAGAATTAATGTGTGAAAAAGGGTCTGTAAATTTGTTGGGGTCATTAGAGTTGAATTTAGGCTGTATTTCCTTGATTCCGGGAGAGAGAACAGCAACAAAAATGGAGAAAAAAAGCTTACAGACCCGAGAGTTCAGCTCCCAGACCCGACCCGGTTCGCCACCCGGATTCTCTTGCACGCACGCCTGCCCGGCCAAATCCGACCCGAGCGCCCGTCTCCCTCCGATTCGTGCGACCCGGTTCGAAGCTGCCTGTGCGCCTCCCGCCTACTCGCGACCCACGCGCCCGTGCGCCCGCTCCGCCTCCGTCGATCCGACCCGCACTTCCGTTGACTGCCCTAGCGTGCGTTGACTAGTCGGTCTAGACGGTCTGGACCGATCCGTTTGACCTGATTGAGCCAGTTTGACCGATTCAGCTTGGTGTTTTCGGGCCAGTTCGAGTGATTTCTGAGCGGTTCCTGATGGTTCAAAGTATTTGAAGCCGGTTCAGGGAAGCTGGTTGCTGAATTTTGTAATAAATTAGTTATTTGTTTGTATTTAATGCCAAAATCAGTCCACTTTAGTGTTGTTTACCTATTATGCATGTGATGTATAATTTTCTTTGATTATGTGTGCATATAGTATGCCATATAGTTTTAAAATCCCTCCATAGGAAAAGCATGTGACATACATTTGTTATATCTTAAAAGTGTTATAAAATATAGACTATGCATGCTTAGTTTTAATATAAGTGTTAAATTGAAGCATGTTTGATTGAAGGAAGCATGTTATAGATGAATGCTCTAGGGTTATAATTGTTATAATTTTTTTTATAATTGTTATAAAATAACCTAGACTTCTAAAATCTATAACAAAGATAAGATGCATGCTCATTTAGGGTTAACCATCGAGCAATCCCAATTTTCATAGAAAATAGGTCGATATCTTATAAAATCGAAGTTAAAGAAAACACACCCAGCAAGATCTTAGCAAAAAGTCAGATAAGATGACTAAGGTTGAAGGTTTTTAAGTTGACGGTTTACGGAACACCTACTACCTGGAGATCGAGCCGGCATCTGAGTTAGGTTAAACTGGTTTTATGAGCATGCGTGAGCGGTGTGAGGTAATAAAATTTCTTTATCACCTAGACATTGTAGGTTAAAAATCCAGTATAAAATATATACTCGGATGAATCACCTAGACTTAGGATATGTTTTAGTTAGCCGAAATGTATCACTAAGTATTTTATACCCTAACCGTCTAAAATACTTCAGCTGGAGAGAAGTAATGTACTTTTAGCTCTAGCATCCCTAAGAGTTCACATCGTGAGATTCATACTTGGTTTTGGGCCGCTCTGGGAGCGGACTCCATTCAGAGAGTGTTTGCATGAGTGAATACCAAGGTGAATAGGGGAAGTTGTTCATAGTAAGTGGGAGAAGGAAGTGTGTCAACACATCTTATGGTCTTTTCCATTAGGTCGCACCGTGAGATTCCTATAATGCACCTATATGTCTACCTTTGAGCGACCTTACCAATCGGAGGGCTATATTATAGGATTCGGAACTCCGCAAACTCTAGAAATAGATAGGGTCTCTCAGGTCCGTTTTCATTTTTGTCTTTCCAACTTCGGGAGCATAATGATTCCGATCTTTGAGGTCTGAAAATTGAGGGTCACACTTACGAGAATTACTAAGTGTTAGTAAATTCTTGACCAAAGTAGCGATAACTGAGCTACTATAGGAATAAGAGTTATTCTGGTGATAGTATCTAGTCAAGATAGTCTTGGTTCAACTGAGGAATAGTCGATCACCCCTCGGTGGAGGTTATTCTAAATCATTGAAATATCGTTGTAAAATATAATAATGAAGGGTACATTATTAGATTTTTTTGCTAAACTTGATTGGATTTAACAAATTAATGTTTTTACTAAAAAGGATATGTTTTTCTTTTCAGCATGACTAGCTCTTTAGATCAACTCATAGCTTCTGAGAAACTAAATGGCGATAATTACTCAACATGGAAAAACAATATGAATTCAACACTAGTCATAGATGACTTGAGATTTGTCTTAACTAAGGTGTCCTCAGGCCCCTGCCTCGAAAGCAGCACAAGGTAAATATGATTTACTATTTGCTGAGACATGTTTAGTGGAGGATGATACCTCAACCTAGATATTAGATTCAGGAGCCACTACACATATTTGCTTTTCTTTTTAGGAAACTAGTTCCTGGAAAAAGATTGAAGAAGGCGAGATCACCCTCAAAGTTGGAACAGGAGAGGTTGTCTCGGCCGAAGCAGTGGGAGACTTGAAGTTGTTTTTCAACGATAGATATATCATACTTAAAGATGTTTTGTATGCACCTCTTATGAAGAGGAATTTAATATCTATCGCTTGTATTATGGAACAAATGTATAAAATATCTTTTGAAGTTAATAAAGCGTTCATTTTCAGAAAAGGTATTCAAATTTGTTCTGCTATACTTGAAAACAACTTATATAAGTTAAGACCAACTAAAGCAAAATTTGTCTTAAATACTGAGATGTTTAGAACAGTCGAAACTCAGAATAAAAGACAAAAAGTTTCTTCTAATGCCTATCTATGGCACTTAAGACTTGGTCACATAAATCTCAATAGGATTAAGAGATTGGTTAAGAATGGACTACTAAATCAGTTAGAAGACAATTCTTTACCTCTATGTGAATCTTGTCTTGAGGGAAAAATGACTAAGAGATCTTTTACTGGAAAAAGTCTCAGAGCCACAATACCCTCAGCTCGTACATTCGGACCTCTGTGGACCGATGAATGTCAAAGCTCGAGGTGGGTATGAATATTTCATCAGTTTTATTGATGATTATTCAAGGTATGGTCATATTTACCTAATGCATCACAAGTCTGATTCTTTTGAAAAGTTCAAAGAATATAAGGTTGAGGTTGAGAACCAGTTAGGTAAAACAATTAAGACACTACGATCAGATCGAGGTGGGGAGTACATGGACTTAAGGTTCTAGGACTATATGATAAAATACGAAATCAAGTCACAACTCTCTGCACCTAATATGCCTCAGCAGAACGATGTATCTGAAAGAAGAAATAGAACCTTATTGGACATGGTTCGCTCAATGATGAGCTTTGCTGAGTTACCTGATTCCTTTTGGGGACATGCATTAGAGACTGCTGTCTATATTTTGAATAACGTTCCCTCTAAAAGTGTTTCAGAAACACCTTATGAGCTACAGAAAGGGCGTAAAGGCAGTTTACGTCACTTTAGGATTTGAGGATGCTCGACACACGTGTTGGTACAAAATCCTAAAAAATTGGAACGTCGTTCAAAACTATGCCTATTTGTAGGTTATCCAAAAGAAATAAAAGGTGGTCTATTTTATAATCCTCAAGAGAATAAGGTATTTGTATCGACAAATGCCACATTCTTAGAGGAAGACCACATAAGAAGTCATCAACCTCGCAGTAGACTAGTATTGAATGAAATTTCCAAAGACGCTACAAATACAGCTAGTTCATCTACTAAAGTAGTAGATAAAACTAGTACATCTGGTTAGTCACATCCTTCTCAAGAGTTGAGAATGCCTCGACGTAGTGGAAGGGTTGTTCATCAGCCTGACCGTTACTTGGGTTTTACAGAAACACAAGTCGTCATACCTGATGATGGCATAGAGGAACCATCGACCTATAAATAGACGATAAAAGATGTGGACTGTGATCAGTGGGTCAAAGCCATGGACCTCGAAATGGAGTCTATGTACTTCAATTCTGTTTGGAAACTAGTAGATCAACCAAATGATGTAAAATCAATTGGTTGCAAGTGGATCTACAAGAGAAAACGAGACCAAGCCGGTAGAGTACAGACTTTTAAGGCTCGACTTGTGGTAAAGGGTTATACCTAGAGAGAGGGAATGGACTATGAAGAAACTTTCTCTCTCGTTGCCATGCTTAAGTCGATTAGAATACTCTTATCCATTGCCACCTTTTATGACTAGGAAATTTGGCAGATGGATGTCAAGACAGCCTTTCTAAATGGCAATCTTGAGGAGAGTATCTATATGGCTCAACCAGAGGGGTTTATTGCACAAGGTCAAGAAC
The DNA here is from genome assembly GCF_027475165.1 of Benincasa hispida. Lineage (NCBI taxonomy): Eukaryota > Viridiplantae > Streptophyta > Magnoliopsida > Cucurbitales > Cucurbitaceae > Benincasa > Benincasa hispida. Next base: position 26,610 of record NW_028327031.1, read on the forward strand.
AAAAGGTTTGTAAGTTTCAAAAATCCATTTATGGGTTGAAACAAGCTTATAGATCTTGGAATATAAGATTTGATACTATGATCAAATCTTATGGTTTTGAACAGAATGTTGACGAGCCTTGTGTTTACAAGAAGATCGTCAATTCTACTATAGTGTTCTTAGTTTTATATGTTGACGATATTCTACTCATTGGGAATGAAGTAGATTACCTAATTGACATCAAGAAATGGCTAGCAACGCAGTTCCAAATGAAAGATTTAGGAAATGCGTAGTATGTTCTCGGGATTCAGATTATTCGAAACCGCAAGAATAGAACACTAGCCATGTCTCAAGCAACTTATATAGAGAAAATGTTGTCTAGGAATAAGATGCAGAATTCCAAAAGAGGTCTATTACCTTATAGATATGGAATTCATTTGTCAAAGGATCAATGTCCTAAGACACCTAAAAAGGTTGAGGATATGAGACACATTCCCTATGCTTCTGCAGTAGGGAGCCTGATGTCTGCAATGTTATGTACTAGACCTGACATATGCTATGCAGTAGGGATAGTCAATAGGTATCCGTCCAATCCTGGATATGATCATTGGACTACCGTTAAAAATATCCTCAAGTATCTTAGGAGAACGAGGAAATACATCCTCGTGTATGGTACTAAGGATTTGATCCTTACTGGATACACTGACTCTGATTTTCAAATTGATAAAGATGCTAGAAGGTCTACATCTAGATCAATGTTCACTCTTAATGGAGGAGCAGTAGTTTGGAGAAGTGTAAAGTAAAACTGTATTGTAGACTCTACAATGGAAGCTGAATACGTAGCTGCTTGTGAAGCAGCAAAGGAAGCAGTATGGTTGAGGAAATTCTTGAAAGATTTGGAAGTAGTTCCTAATATGCATATGCCTATCACCCTATATTGTGATAATAATGGTGCAGTTGCAAACTCAAGAGAACCAAGAAGCCACAAGCGCGGCAAGCATATTAAGCGCAAATACCATCTGATCTGAGAGATTGTACATCGTGGAGACGTTGTAGTGACTCAGATATCTTCTGAGTAAAACATTGTTGATCCTTTTATAAAGGCTCTCACGCCTAAAGTGTTTGAAGGTCACCTACAGAGTCTAGGTCTACGAAGTTTGTAAACTAGGACAAGTGAGAGAATTTTTGGGTATATGCCCTAGTTTATTGTACTCATATATTTCTCACTTAAGTTCAACATTGTGATACTCCACTAGGAGTTTTAGTCCAAGTGGGAGTTTGTTAGATTTTATGTCCTAAAACTCGTAGTTTGTAAATTAATAAATATATTCTGTTTGTTTTTCGATAAATTTATTATTGAAATTGTAATCTTGAATCCAATAAACTAAGGTCCTGAGGCTATTTAATGTAGTTTGAACTTTATGTAGTGACATAAAGGTGGATCAAGTTCAAATATATAGCCAAAATGGTCTATAGTATATGAATAAGGTTGGGTGCCTTATTCTGGGGATACTATGGATGCAACTCACTTTGTTTAGTACAAACGATGTGATCCTGAATTGTTCATATAGAGATATGTGAGTAGGGGCATCCTATGTAAAGAGTTTACATAAGACTGAACCATGAAATAGTCACTTTTTACATTTTAAATACCGTTTTATGTATAAAACTAACTATTTCGATAATTGATGACCTAGGTAACTTAATCTTAATTCTAAGCCAACTATGAACTCCTGTTCACTCAAAATTATCCTTAGATCTGCATAGGTGAGGACAGCTCAATATCGCTGGCCCAATAAGCCTCCCATTTCAGGGGTAAGATCGGGTGGATAGCTGGGAATATAGGGTGCAAGACGAAATTCACTCCTACCCGTTATAGGGGCAGTAGATAGGTTGTTCCCTTTAGTACTGAATCCAGGTCTTGAACAAGGGGCCCCACCCTCTCCTTGGCCGGAGAGGGATTCGCTTTATAGGTTGGACCTTAAACCAATTATTCATTAGAGGATCAGTGGAACTTAAAGAACAAGATGTAGTCTTGGGGGTAAAACGGTTTTTATGACCCAACTGAGATTACGAACAACCTGTGAAGGATTAACTTACTAATCATGGTTATATCAAATGGACAAAAATATATCTATAGTGAGGGGAGTGCAACTACGGGACTTTAGTGGAATGACCCGTTAGTTAACGAATGTTGATTAGCTCCGTCTAAAGAGTTTAGCTAGCTAATCTCGAATCGTTGGAGCCCATGATCTATAGGTCTATTAGGTTCCCCTACTAGCTCATATGGAATAAACTTAGAACAGTATGATAGAATAATTCGAATTGTTCGAATTAGGTAGAGAGAAAGAAACCCACAAGTATATGTGATATAGTGGTCGGGTTTTTCAGCTTAGAAATACAGCTTTAATA